>NW_026999295.1:1425959-1725959 GCF_037126465.1 Ornithodoros turicata
TTCCACACAAGCAAACGGAGCACTCCAACTAACCCTCGGGGGACACCCGACTGGATGGCGAAAGGCTACATAGCTATGTGACGTATGTGTGGTGGAAGGAGGCGTGTTGGTTATTCATCTTTCTTTCTTATTTGGTTGGTTATTCATCTTTCATAACTTATTCAGCTATATCGGTCACAGAGCTGCACAAGCCAAACTAAATGTATATTTGGGTGCATAATGTAAAACCCCGAGACTAGGGAACACGAAAGGACAGACACAAACACGAAGTCTCAAACACAGCTGTGTTTGAGACTTCGTGTTTGTGTCTGTCCTTTCGTGTTCCCTAGTCTCGGGGTTTTACATTATGCATCATCTTCACCAGCTCGCTTGCTTCCTAGCCGTTTTTTCATTGGTATATTTGGGTATTATGACCTGCGTTCCTTCATGGGGTACCATTAATTGTGAAATGTTTGGCGGCCTGTTTACGGCCCATTTAACTCATCTAAACAGCGCTGGCAAATCATTTTCTCTTCAGTGTGGCAGCAGTATACTTTATTGCTGGACACCATGTATGTAGTTAATGTATTTGATAATCTAGTGGTTTGAGTCCTGCACATTGTGCAATCCTGGTCCCATACGAAAACATTATATTTTTCACTTCGCGTTTTATCTTGGAAATAGAAAAAAAAAATGCTGCTCACGTATGTGCCTGCTCCCAAGGAAGCAGACTGAACTCACTGTCCTCAATAAAAAGAAATTTTGAATTCAATTACTCACATGGATAGTCATCTGTGATGAATTCCTCTAGACCATCGTGGTTTCCCGGAAAGATAGAAGAACTAGTATCCTCGGGTTCTACTTTGATAGCGATGGAACCGCTTGCCGCCATGGTTCTTTCTACAGCTAGAAATACACTCATTTCAGCACCTTGCTAACAGGGAATACACTCTTTCAAACAACATGGCATCCAGAAGAAACAAACAACAACCTCATTTTTAGGATCATGAATACGGTGCGGAAACATTTTACAAAGCTGGTGACATTTCCTTGACATTGAGGCATGGCACAAAAGACAGAACATGAATAGGGTTCATTTTCAGGTTTTATCATGTTTGTAGTTCCATGAGTGAAAATCGGGCAGTATTTTCACGCAGAAACTCTGGGATGAATCAGGTGTTTCCATCTCCATCTCGTTCGTGACCGGCTATTTGTTAGTGAAACCTCAAGCTTCTGATTCAAGCCAGTACTGTGATAATTGTTCCACCAATTTTTGTTCTGCAATTGCGCATACAAACTCTGCCACTGCACGTTAGCTCAGATGCTATGTATATGCATGTCATTATCGTGTTCTGTGACCCCATCTGGCACTCCCTCTCGTGCGAACATGTGCCCGACAAGAAGCACTTGGGAGATGATGCAGTGGAGAATGGGAATTTCAACAATGGGAACACTGTCGAATTCCAACACGTGTACCAGCTGCATCAACGCTCACCTTTAGGATTATAATTCCCCAGGGCAGGATTACAGGAGGGGTACGTGCAGATCTCCTCACGTACCCGTTAAATACCCACGGGTGTCGGAAGGTGTGGGCAAAGGGGCAGTCGCCCCGCTAGAGCTCCTGCTGTGGGGCATGTGTCGTCCCCATATCATGCATAGAAACCGGACAGGGAATGCGGTATTTCTCTTATAAGGAACATTTTTATAGGACATTTCTTCAAGTAAGGAAATGTCTTATTTAGCGTGAGCTTGGCTATGTTTTTCTTTTTCGTCGTCTGTATGCATATAGAGCATTTTTATAATGTCCTAATTAGGGATGGACCAACGGAATCCACGAATTCCAGGCAGGGATTTGAAATTTGAAGAATCTGAATCCCACTGCCCAAAATGGTGAATTCGAATCCATCAACCATGCGTGTTTGCTTCTTTATAAAACTGGCACCTCCGGAGTCCACTGAAAGCCTGATTGGCCAGTAGGCCCAGAATTGCGCTCAAAATGCAACATAAAGCTGTGTCATTACAAGTTGAAAGGCAACATGGTTTTGCTTTGAACTGTTTCTTAGTTTTATGGAAATAATTCATACTCTAGTTTATCTATTTCTTGTAGTCAATGAAGAACATGATAATGAAAATACATTTGAGAAGAAGTATGTGGGTATGTTTCCTCATGAAATTATTTAGTTTGTTTTTCATTAAACAAATACATCAAATTCTCCGTCAGAACACTTTTCAGTAGAAGTGTTTTTCCCCAACTGGCTTATTAAGCTCTTCTTCAAGAAACAATTTGAAAGATACGTGGATTCGCAGAACCTTCCTTCGATTCGCATTTGGATTGTGAAAATTCTGTATCTCTATTCCCATCTCTAGTCCTAATGCTTGGAACACTAGCACCCCCTTGTGGCAAGGACTTGTGACGCCCCTTCCCTTACCAGTACTGAACTCAGAAAATGCTGCATTGTCTACCTCATATGTGCAGCAGCCCATTAAAAATGAACTCTCCTATAGTCAGATGTACTGGAAACATTACAACACACCAGCTAGAACCAGGTATCGGAACCCAAGCTGAAAACCGCTAAAAACATGTATTTTTGCTAAACCGAACTGAACCGAACTAAAGTATTTTTTTCTAAAGTTTAACCGAACCCAAACTGAACCAAAATAAATTTAGGCGGTTACTGGTTCTCAAAACGGTTTAGACGTTATGTACGTTGTAAGAGATTGGAACTATAATTGACACAGTAGATTGAGCCGTGTTGCCTAACAAATTCCAAACCGAAACTAAACTAAACAAAATAAAACTGCAACCCGAGTGCATGAGGTATTTCCTCTTCACTGTTATTGTGTTCATTCAGTTGTATTAGTTATGAGGTCGTCATGTTGGCGATTGTAGGCTTCCTTCTTCACAATTTTTGTCGTCCAGTAACCACAAGTTTTCATTTTGGGCTGTGAAAATAATGGCCAGTCTCTGAGCGAGTCGTAACAGGTTGTATATGATGAGTGAACAGAAACAGCTACCGTAACGTTGCACCAGAAATGCAGATCTGTAACACACAATGTTGCTGTGAACCACTGCAGACAACGACAGCAATAAAAGTACATTTGTATTGTTTCAGAATCACATCATATTGTATGGAATCACTCAAAATTCGCTACGAACTGGTTCAAACCGATATTTCGCGCTGCGGCAGAGCTGAACCTGAACCAAACTAATACGCCTAAACCTGAATTGAACCTAGAAGAATAATAGTTCTGATCCCTGGCTAAGCAGGCGGTTGACAGAAACATGGCAGTAAGAAGGTTAGATCATTAGAATTGGTGATTTTCTTCAACAAATAATATTTTCCTAAATGACATAAATAACAAGAATTGGCTGAGGCAGACTACTGAGCTGTTTGGATTTGTTCATCCTTTCCCGTTTGAAATTAAACAACCGTAGAGAACTACCCAATGGGTCTAGAAACCCTTGTATAAGATGCACTAAAAGTACATAACTGCACGACCTCAGTGACACTGTACTCATTTCCATTACTCTTGATAGGTTGTTAGAAAAGAAAATTAGAAGCATAGTAATGAAAACAATGAGAACTCTACCCCCATTAACAAGCTCGAGCATTCCAACTGACTGATGACAGTTGAAGAAATGGGCTGTTGTTCTATGCTTAATTGCTTCATCCACTACAGCGTTACAGCGAGGAATTGGAACCGTTATTTTGGGGGTTTCGGTTCAGGTTCGGGTTGATGCATATTGGTTCAGTTCAGGTTAGGTTTACAGCACAGAAATTAAAGGTTGGAATCGGTAAACTGAAGCTGAAAATTTCACTTGACTGATATTGTATCCAAGCATGATTGAGGCAAGGTTGAGTACACAAAATAGGACCTTCACACATTGAAGTGATATTTCATGATACTCTGCAAGAAGCAATTTCACTAACAAGTGAAGCGATCACTGTGTTGTAGATAACCTCGGCTTGTAATTTACGGGACAGAAGTGAAAAGCACAATTGTTCAAAGTGCCTCAGAAAACCGAAACCAAGCTGAACTGCCATCTCTAACATGCCGCTTCAAGCCGGCAACTGGAAACATGGTACAGTGAACTTCCGTTAACTGGAACCTGCTAGGAACACAAAATTTAATCGCCTTGTCCGAAGGTCCAATTAAAGAATTATCAAAGAGGTGAAAAATTAATGAGGCCACTTTTGTGCGTTTGTCTGCTGTTGCTCGCGCTCGACACGTGCATCTGAAAACATGCCACATAGAGCGCACACATGCACACACACTGCACACTCTCAGCGGAATAGTCGTCAGTTTCGTTTCCGCAATCTTGCGTGAGCAGGACACGTCCGACAACGATGCTGTCCAATTCCACGACGTCATCGAACCTCGCCAACCGCACGCTGTGTCTCGGACTCTTGTTTCATCGACAGATTCCGAACAAAAGCCTGGTGAAACATGAAACAAAAAACGGAGAGCAGAAACGAGAAAGGAGGCATTTCCTCCTCACCTGCAACTTGCCAGAACCACAAACCACCACCAAATGGTGCTTGTATCGCGTCTCTCTATCCTCCTCTCCTTGCACTGCTTTCTTCCAGATGCAAATGGATTGAGTTTTGGTGTATTGTACGCTATCACCTTTGGGATAGTTCTGCACAATATGCGAAGCTCTATGTTTTGCGTGTTTGCAGAACCACCAATGCTATCGCTTACGTACGCAAAGACTATAGTGCACGATACACTAAAACTTGTGGTTATCAGTACTGTTCAGTCTCCTTCTGCCACCTGAGCTTTAGGACAAACTTTTCTGTTGCTATGTGCAGTGCAATGTAGGTGGAGCAGGTGCACACTTTACGGACGCATTGATCGAATTATACAATGTAGACTGCTTCCACGTTTGAAATAACAAACTTTTCTGTCAGTTGAAACATATGGACATTTGACCGGACCTTCAAATTCAATCGAATCGAATGAAAAAATGCATTACCAGAAGTCGTACTAATGGAGGTCTACTGTAGGCTGTAAGGAAATCGCTACCAGACTGAACCCTCGTTGATGCGCATTTAAGCTCATGACTTCATGAAGACACTTTCTGAAATGAGGTTCCCAAAACGCGGTGAAACCGTTGAAGCTGTGCTACATGGTTTGCTATGAAAACACTGCGGGACTGGCGTGCTAAAGCAAACATGGGGTCCGAACAGTTTTTTTAAGCGGTAACCGCTTTACATTTATTTCGATTCACCTGTAGAAAAAAATCTATAAATTTTGGTTCGGTTCAGCAAAAAATAAGCTTTTAGCAGTTTTTAGTTCGGGTTGAGCTGCTGTTCCGATCCCTGGTTATAGCATTCCGTTCAACACGAAGCAACATTTTTGGACAGAGTATTTTCTCTTCCATAATAAAACCGTGAGATTGGGGGAAACTGCATGGAGAGTACAATACCACCAACACAGCTGATGTTTCATTCAATCGTTTACAAAAGTCCAACGTTCAGCTGTGTCAGATTTTTGTAGTGTCCGTCCGTAGCTTTCCCCAATCTCAAGGCTTCGCAAGGACTCAAAAAAAGTTAGGTGAGTATCACACTAACCACATATCACCCCTCGATACCGACTACAGCACTCACATTCATTTTGTGCCCGTAATTTGTAAATGATTACAATAGCAAAGCGAATCCAAAATGTGAAGAGCAGGAAACAGAGCTCCATGCTATAACGTGACACCTCCCAGCACTGCAGTCTGCTTCACAACCTGTGCTCTCCCTTGCCAAATGATGTCAGCAGTGTGTTGCTTTCTTAGCCATGTTTTCATTGCTTTCAGTGTCCTGTCGCTTCACAGAGGCCAAACGCTCACTTCTTAACAAATTAGTTTGGATAAAATCAGCACAGTTTTCAAACGAGATATTTCGTACACGTTCCTGACATCCCGAAGGTTACGGGTATACCCCAACCTTTGCGGTGATTTTGTTGCGGAATGAATAATGAACTTTAATGAATCTCAGGGAACTCTGTATTCACAAGCCCATCTGTTTTGGTTTTTCATTTTATCGAAGTATTTTCTCACCTGTGCAAACACTCTGTCATGAAAACTGCAGTGCTTACATAATCCCCTCATGAACAAGGTGACAACATTTCTTTCTTGAAGCAGAAGGAATCACCTGCAAACTTTGGATAGAACAACACTCGATTACTTATGGATTTGTTTGTTTTTTATTCAACCACGTATGATCTTGAGGAAAGGTCACTGCACAAGCATGCCAAATGAGTAAAGAGTTAAAATTATTGGCACATGCAAAAATACAGTCGAAACTTGTTAATGTGACCGTAGCTGTTCCCGCAGATTTTGGTCATAAGGCGAACTGTCATACTTATGAACATGATGTGTTGTACGATAACTTTTATGTAAGCTTCAATAAGCAGGAAATTTCGTAGGCTGGTAACAAAATATGAATAATGAGGCATTTTAAAAGAATATATAACACTCCATTTTTTTAAAAAGCCCGAGTCTGCACGCTCCCAGTGGCCTCATGGTCACTTCTTGAATATCTGCTTCTTCATTCCGCCATCTACACTGCTCGTTTGCACAGCTGAGACATTGTCGATTAATACTGTATGACTGCAGCAGATCACTATGAACATATAACCAAGAACAGTGCTCTTGTAAACATGTTAGGAGTCACCCAGAAAGCGGGCCGGCATTTTGGCCGTTATGGATCAGGAGAACAGCTGGTTCAGTGAACAAAGGTCGCACTAACGAGGGGAAAGTCTACGGGTTTGCCTCTGGTTGTGTGGGAAATACCAGTCATTGTCACATAAATGAAATCTCATTAACTAAGAGTTACAGGCTAAGACCGTTGGGTTGGGGGTGAATGGATCCAGAGAAAAATTGTCATAAATGTGGGATGTATCAACGAGTGTCCTATTAACCAGGTTCGACTGATGGAAAGTACTGCTTAACTACTTCGAAATGCAGCACAGCAACATCTGACGGCTACACCTCAGACAGAATATAAGACATATTGCAAAAATAATGCTCTGACACGTGAAACCCCGTGTTCCCCCAACATTCAGAGGTACATCGAGGAGTCCACCTGTTAATTCCAAACCCCAAATCGGTACAGTCTAATGCTGGCACACGCGCGGGGACCGGCAGTCAACAAACTTGAACTATCGTTTGACTCACCACAGCACTATACAGGTCTCTCGTGACCATAAACTTTCCAATGTCACCTCGTTTCATGTTGCTACAACTGCAGCACGTCCGCACACTAATCCTGACGGTGTATCAATGCTTATATGTACGCTTATATGTATATGCTTACACGGACGTTCACGCTGGCTCTTGATTACCATGGCGAAGCAAAGCCGCAAAGCTATAAATACTTACCGAGTGAGTGCCTGATGGTTCCACGGTCGTGGCTCCAGGTAACAAACAAGCTATTGTGTAGTCGATTCAAAGCAGACAATTATTGCTTGTTTTGCAAGAACCAGGGTTGCCAGATGCCAAACTCGTCTCCCGCCAAAACAGATTCAGAAAATAGCCCAAAAGTAGCCAACGCACGCCAACGCATAAAAGAAAAAACAGCCAAAATAGCCAAAAGCGTTTTCGTTACACTGTTCACAAAACCGAGAGAATATACAGAATACGATAGGGGCATGCAACTTGCACATTGGTTATGAAAAGTTCAGGAAGGCGTCGGATGGCACAAAGTCTTTTCAACAACGTCCATTTTTCCGTCATTCGGTATGCTAGCCGGTGTTCTGCCAACCGTCTCATGCCGCGGACTGAGGAAGTCTCCTGTATAGGAGACGCAACGCCTCATTAAATGCTGTTATTATATGTTGTGTTAAGTCGGTGGCAATTTTTTTTTATTAGTAGTTCCGGTGGTCTAAAGCGGAACAAACGGTGTGTACAAGAACCGCAAGATGTGTTGAATCAGATATGATGCACCCCATATATCTTATAACTTGATTGCTTATGTAAATAAGTCACTTTCACTTTTAATGACACAGGCGGGGCCAGCATGATATCAGGGCACCGTGCACTAGCGAGAGGACGCTGCGGTCGCTTGATCGACAGCGCCACCCGTTGCGATTTCGCGCGTAACGGTCTGGTACTGACGCCGTATCGGCGCCTTCGCGTATGTAGCTTTGGTGCGTACGGGTGTTTTCCCGAATTTTATATATCGGCTTTGGGGCTTTGGACTCATTAACCCGTGAGACCACTTGTGTGGAAGTGGTTTGTCACGTAAAATGTATGTGATGGGGAAGCCTTTTGCACGTGGAACATTATGTGTCTATGCACAATGTGTGACACAGTGTTGCGCAGACAAGCGTGTAGTATTCGTGGCCCGTATTTACGTGAAGTTAAGTGCATATTTATCCGCAAGGGACTACCAATTATAGACTACACATCAGAGACTAGCTACGTCCAGTACCTGCGCTATGAGGACGGAAATCTCGCACTGAAGAATTCACAATAATACAGTCAACAACAAATTGGAATATACATTACGAAGATAGCGGAAAAAAACGTTCTGGTTTCTTTCTTATGCATAATCCGTTAACGTGATGATGCACTGTGAGGATAAATTCCTTAGTCAAATTATTCCCAATCTTGCATCGCTCAAGTCGGGGGATTCCCTTTTAGCCCTTTGTGCCTGCATTTGATGCACAGTCATAGTAATAAAAATCAATCAGTCAATCAAGATTGTTTCAGGATATAAATAAGGCGTGTTTTTGTTTGAAACTGGATATGTAATGATAATAATGTTTTATTAGTGCTAAACAACGACTACAGCGGCCTTAGTATAGGTGAACATAGCGCATCAGACACATTGTCGCAAATTGCAACATAGAAGCAGCCAGAAATATCACGCAAAAGAAACTCAAAACATAAACTATGCTAAAAAATAAAAAAATGACAATAATTAAGAAGAAACAGGGAGGTTGCTGTTCGACAAACGCATGATTACTTTTGTGTGTGTTTGCGTGTGTGTGCGCGGACGAATAGGAAGGAGCAAAGAACCACTTGTAAACCGAGATCACAAGATTTGGCAACGATAATAAGATCATAGGGACAGAATGCACCTACATAAAATGATGACGGCTTGCGAAACGCAGCTCGGGGAGGACAAATAACTCCCTGTGTTCGCATGCAAGCTTTATATTGAAGGAAGACGAGGTCCAAATCCAGTCTTCGCCGACACGCCGCAAAATTAGGGTCCGAGTAAAAGAGATAAATACTGTACGACATATGGCAGACACTAATTTTAGCCAAGCTCCACGATGTTCATTGGTCATTCATTGGTGTATTTCGCAACTTTTTCACGTCAGTTGCTGTGCTATAAGTCCGCATCGTGATGCTCAACTGGTCATTGACAAATATACTAAATGCAAGGAATGAGTTCTAAGTTTGAAACAACTGATTTGAGCGGCACGTTGGGTGGATTGCCGTGAAAGCGCTCTCTCAAATATGTGATCGGCGGGACGATACAGCGAGAAGGACGAAAACTTTACGGCAAGTTGCCTCTCTTTCACAGTAACTTGGTTGTCGTGGCAGATTACCACATAGAATTAGTTTCCATTTTGTCTTCTCCTTTGACTTTCTATGCAGGCAGCTTCAAATCGCTCTTTTCGAACGGCGAAACTAGCACAGCACTGCTAGACGCTGCTGGCTGGTACCAGGGCATTACGCCGCGTTTCCCCTCGAGGGGCCGCTGCCGTCGATAGAAAACTCTAGCGCACTGTGCCACCATGCTCGCCACATGGCGAGTTGCTAGCGTGAAGGAGACAACCTGACCTTGACGTTAGCTCGCTCGGCCGCGGACCCGGCAAATTTTTACTAGGAGCAACCGTTTATATGCGCGTCGTGTTACTAAAGTGTGCACAGGCCTGAACATGGTTAGTCATCAATATTCTAACAGCATATTAGTTTTGGGGCTTTTAAACAATGGAATACCAGCGAGCCCAAGGCATTCTCTCCAGTTCGCGCAACTTATTCAAGCTCAGCAAGTTCAGAAGAACAGTAAAGTCGCACGGGAATTGGTTCCTTTCAACTTGGAAATTCTGACTGTACACGAACAAAAGCTGCGTTGCAGTATCACCGCCTGCGTACGCCACAGGATCACCGAATGGACCTTTTTCACAATGGCCTATGCGCATGCGTATGACCTTGAGGTGCCGGGGAGGATTATCTCCGGCTTCAGTAGATGGCGCAGTATGGGGACCACAGAAGTGGGGACCAGTGGGGAGACTGCGCGAATGGCGCGAGCTTGTTGGCCCCACTCCGGACCGGCTACCCCACGTGGATTCGTTTTGACGCGCGCCGAGCATGGTTCGTTGAAGAGCCGTTAGGATACGACGCGTATGTGAAAAAGGTCCATTCCGAAGGGTTCCAACGTGTGTCTTCGTATCTGTTCATATCTATCCTGCTGCCCATTAACATGTCCGACCTGCACTCTTAAAAATGAACTTCACCACATAGCATGCTCCTAGCCAACCATCACCCCGAATGACAACGTTCTCGCCCTAGATTTGTTGAAAACGGGAGGAGGAGCCTATTTTGTGCCATTATGCACGGCACAAAATAGGCTCCTCCTCCCGTTTTCAACAAATTAGGGGCGAGAACGTTGTCATTCGGGATGGTGGTTGGCTAGGAGCGTGCTATGTGGTGAAGTTCATTTTTCAGAGTGTGGGAGTGCAAAGGATCATTACTTTTTTCAGTCTCGACAGACGGCATTGCATCATTATGTGCTGGGACACAAATGCAGAAACGAGGGATGACCGTGTTACAATCGTCGTGTGGTCCCGTGCTGATGTCCGAGCGCATGGCGTGAAACGCTGGAATAGCCCAAAAATAGGCAAATAGCCAAAACGAAAAAAACCCCGCAAACTGTCACAAAAAGTAGCCCAATTTCGCAGTTTATAGCCCAATCTGGCAACCCTGGCAAGAACGCCTCACACAATGAAACAAAACATTCAAGCGCCTTCAGTCCGATTCCGCAACAGTGTTATCAACCTACATTCGCATTTTTTCCCTGGATTAGACAAAAAATTTCATCCGATTTCCCTAGACCACGGAATATGTGGCAGCGGCTCACGTACTCATTGAACTACCGGTGACGGCGTCGGGAACGAATACGAATAAACGATATCAAATCATTTGAAATTCAGCGCGTTTCTCATTGACCGATCCATTAGACCAATTCCTTGAACTGGTTATTCCCTGCCCTTCTGAAAAGAGAAGGGATGATGTCGATGAATTCTCCCCGCAGTTCCAATGAGATTGAATGTGAAATCAGACGCCCAATTCGTTCAGTGTCTATAATTAAGCGGAATATTTCTCATTGAGGGAATTGGGAGTTTTGCAGGGAAGCTGCCTTCGCGACGTCGTGTTCCACCATGCATGTTGTGTGGGAAAAATTACAAACAAAAAGAAAAAAAAAACACTTGAGTCTTCCAAAAATTTGGTTACAAGCTTCCACACGCAGAGCCTGCGCTTCTTCAGGTACAAGAAGTACTCGACACAGCAACATGTATACAGGGTGTTTGCTCTAACGTGTCCAGAAATTTTATTTAAAGCGAGCGATAAAAGAGAAACGAGCGCTACTTTTGAGCTACTAGACTAAGTAACAGGTGCTACTATAGTGAAGCAGTACCTGTTTCTTACTCAACTAGCAGAAAAATGCCACTTGCTTTTCTTTTATCGCTCGCTTTAAATATAATTTCTGGACACGTTAGAGCAAACACCCTGTATATGACAAACTAGTCACCTGGGAACAGGGGCGGATCCAGGCCCTGAGTTTTTTGTTTGGGAGGGGGAGGGGAGAGAGGGAAACCCAATATATAAACTGAGTTTTTTGGGGGGCGATCGCACCCCCCCCCCCGGATCCGCCACTGCGTGGGAAAAGAGAAACTGAGAGGGTGACAAAGACATAAACACTTGACCTCAAATATGCGGTTACGCCCCATTTCGTCCATGTACTCACAACGTCCAAATATTTATTTCGTCCGAAAATAAATTGGACGTACTGGTAACTTGGACGAAATGGACAGGCGAGGAAAAACTTTCCCAGCGA
Source organism: Ornithodoros turicata (assembly GCF_037126465.1). NCBI lineage: Eukaryota > Metazoa > Arthropoda > Arachnida > Ixodida > Argasidae > Ornithodoros > Ornithodoros turicata. Next base: position 1,438,004 of record NW_026999295.1, read on the forward strand.
TGTCCCTTCTATATATGTATTGTCCCTTCTATGTTGTTCCAGCCTCAGAACATCAGTTCTCTCATGTTGCCCAGCGAGTCCAATACCCGTTCCGTCCAATAGCTCATTTCGTCCAAATAGGGGAACGCCCAAAGGCTCTGCTCCTTTCGGCGGACGACTGCAAGGCTGCATTCATGAAAGCACCGCCCATTTTTACACTGGGTGAATGGCAGGTGACTGTATTCATGAAAGCAAATGGATTGGTAGTAACTCATAAGCACCAAATGCGCATAACCTCCAAACGTTCATATGCACACACACACAAAAAAAATGTTGGTGGTTTTGAGCGTTTGGTGGAAATGAGCAGGAGGGGAGAAGCTGCTCATAAGCACCAAACGTCCAGAACATCCGAACGCTCATATGCACCCAAAGCCGGGAGACCACAAAGGTCGGGTCTTCCTCTCCCGATTTGGAACAAGGCCATAGGGTGAGAAAAGTGGAATGAATGGCGACAACCAAGGCCACTTAATGTGTCAGTTTGGATGTTTATGGAGTTTGAATTAGGCTGAATGTGTGGGCTTGAATAGGGTTATCGTGAGTCAACGGGTGTTTGAACGTGACAAACACGTCCGCCGCCACTCTTCTATTGTCATGCGCATGCAGCATGTTCCTAATTGGTGGACTTGCGTCGCAGTTTTGAGGGCTTAAAAACCTGTGTACTTTCATGGTTTTAGCACGTAAATTTCCCGAGTTCTACTTATAAGAGCAAGGAACGTTGATCTTGAATGCCTGAAACGGTGGGCAAACAGAAATGAGTTGAAACCCAATCATCCAAAAAAACAAGCCAGTCATCTTCCAGACCTAAGATTGAAGAACTATATAGGAGCGAGAATGTGAAGAGCATGCTGGATGGAGTTCCGGAAAAAAACAGTCCGGAAAAGTTGGTCCCGAAAAAATTGGTCCCTGGTTGCGTGGCGGAAAAAATGGTCCCGCACGATTCCGTGCGCCCCAAAATACAGGAGCATCGTCCTGGACATCTGATGAACGGTATCATAGCCAATCAAGTGCTATCATTCGCCCTCCTAATTTGTCCTAAATTGGAAGACATGCTTTTTTAATTAACATTAATCTTTAATCATTAATTGAACATCGTTAATGAACAATAAATGATGCACGCCATTTAATGAGGAATATAAAAGCGGTTCTATTTGCTGCACTGCTTGTATTGTACAAATCGCGTCTGTTCTTTCTGTTCCTCATTTTATTTTGCTTGAGTACAGACAACGCGACAAGATCAGGAAGCAATTCTGCAATGTCTGCTACCTTCTCCTAAAAGTGACAAAAAAAATAATAATAAGAGTCGTCTTTCTGCAGAACGAAAATTCAAATTGCAGTTCTTTCTTATTCTCACTGATCAGGCCACATCTTCTGTTTCGTCGCCCAACTCGTGGAGTGGTAAAAAGTTGTTTGGATTTCTGTAACACGCTAACAGCTTGGAGCAGTGTGAATGAGAATTTGAACTGGAGAGTTGCAGCAAAAAATTTTTAAGTAAAAATGGTAGACATTGATGCTAACGAACTCATAATGGAATATCGTTTTGTGTCATTGAGAAAAAGAGAGGACGCCAAACAAAGAGACGCCAAACAATTTTTAGGGTACACATACAAGAAAACCTCCAGGAGATATATCAGAATCCTTGCATTTGCGTCAATTCTATTCTATTGCGTGCTTCTATTTTCTGACCATACCAGTTACTGTCGCCGATGCTGAAAGGAGCTTCAGCACAATGAAACTGATCGATTAAGAATATCCTGCGCTCAACCATTAGATATGTCAGGCCTTCTGAGTTTGTAGTCAACCGAAAGCAACATTATCATATCTCTAGACTATGACGCATTGATTAACCAACTTGCCAGGAACAAGGCTCGAAAGAAGGGTTTTGCGTAAATGTTCACTGTAGGCCTATGTATGCATAATATAAACCCTACATAAATATCGTATTCCAGCTTCTGCATTGTAAGTGAGCCCGGATATATGTTCGGAGGAGGCACGTTCTTTGTTACTACAGCCCTGGGAGCCGAGTGCCTTTCGAGCTAGAATCAAGTCTTGTGTCCTATGGGCTGCCTCCATGACTATGAAAATAAAGCTCAAATTGAAATTCACAAACGTTCTGGCTAGGGGTGTAGGAAGAAATGGTCCCGGAAAAAAATGGTGCCGGAAGAAATGGTCCCGGCTGCGAGGGCGGAAAAAATGGTCCAGTTGACTTTTTCTTTTTTTAGGATGCAGCTTCACTGTGAACGTACCTCATTTTTTTGCAATTTGTAATTTTCAGTTTTCAAAAAGTGTCCAGTTGGGGTGTTTTGAGTATGATAATTTGGAACATAGTGAAACGTGTGCACATAGTTTTTCGCCATTATTACAGTAAAATTGTAAGCAAACACATGGCCGCTTTTTGCGCATGTAGGTAAAGGGAGGCTGTGTGTAGGCAATGTTTATAGCCTAATTTAGAGCCGCTGGTAGATCCAATTGAGAGCCTCCGAGATACAGGCATCCGTACTATCCGATCACACTTGTACGTCGGCATACAGTAAGTATGCACTAGTAAAACAATACGAAGAGCAACTAAAAATTCCATAATCAGTCAGTACAGGCGGTAGTGACTTGTGAAAACAATAATTGTAGCATGAATATATAAGAAAAAAAGTACTCATGTAGCAATAGGAGACAAGCAAAAAGACGTGAATGTCTCGAATCGAACTACGGACCTTTCGTGGCAAAGTCCGACACTTTACCACTCGACAAACAGCGCAGAGGGCGCGGGCCGCCTTAAACTCGCGAGGTCAACCATGCAAAATGGGGATTATTTCGTGAGTCGGTGGCGAACGGCGTGATAAGGACGAGCGTGGCGCCATCTAGAATCGGGAAAATCGTGAATCGGAGTTGCTCCCCGACTGGTATGGCCTCTTAAGTGCGTCCCTTCGGGGTTTCTGTTCCGCTGGCCTTGACCCTGACCCTGCTTGGACCCGTAAAATGTGCTGGTGGAAGGGCCAAGGAAGGATTTTTGGACATATTCGCCCTCTGCTCACGCTTTGGAGCAGTCACACTCGCGGAGCGTTGACGAAACGTCGTTTCACCTCCGGTGCTACTGGTAATTCGCCATGATGACATATTATTTCTGATTACAGAATTCCTTCGTGCGTTACGGAACTTGTTGACATGCACAGAGACAGTTAATTCACAATTTATTTATGTATTTATTCATGGTGTTTCCAGCCCGGCGCGACGGTCGTTTGAATGAATGGCGGTTTTTGTAATAGGCGCGTACTTCGAACGCGCCTACTTAGTAAACTATTCGCATTAGGGCAAAAATATTTTGTGGCGTTGCATTAGACGTGCTAAGGAACCGCCGTGAATTTTTTTGAGGAAATCTGCCATGGTCGAGCGCACTCGCTGGTTCGTTTCGCATGGAATGACCCATATATATTCTTCTTTGATTTTATTTTCCTAATGCAATTTTCTTGCATCATTTGATGACTGTCGGATTCTAGCAATCATTTATTGCTATCTTGCATGCGTCTGCAGGCTTCTGACCCGTGTTTCCAACAATCCGGGTCGAGAGATCTACCGATGGATCTCTTTACTCGGAGGATATCTTTACCCGGTTGGTTCTCTTGACTCGTCTGAGGGTTAGCCAGGCTTGGATCTTTTGACCCCCTTGTGTTACGTCATTAACTCTAACATCGCTAAGCAGAAATTACCCGTATCCAAATTCGAGGGACTCGTTTTACGTGCGGCATAAATAGAATACAAATACAGGTGGCAAATCTCATTTTTATTGACTTAGTTACTTACTTTGTAACGCATAGCGCAGTCAAAGAAAAGCCGACAGTTCTCTTATGTCATTTGTGTTAAAAACAGGTGGTTGCATTGTAAGATCAACCTGTTTGTAACACAGGATTGATAGGAGTGCTCTCTCTCTCTCTCTTTTTTTTTCCAAGCGCTTCGTGTTAGAGATTATTTCTACAGTTAGCGTGGAGTGGGGGATATATTTATTAGACAAAAAGGAAAAAAATGGGGGAAAGGTCAGCCAAATGGGACGTTGGCTTAAATAAATAATCTCCAGCGTGACCAAAAATCAAACAACGGTGACAGAATGGTGTGATGCACGATTCCTTACAGTGACCTTCCTGCTTGCATCACCTGCAGACCCTCCTCATTCCCCGTTAATTAATGGTGACGCAACGTCCGTTTACCCACAGGAAGTTGGGAACTGGGTTGTTTTCTAACATTTCCACCTTCACGGTTCTGTCGCCAGTCCTTACGGTAGGTCGGTCCTTATACATGACGAAGTTGACATCAAGTACTTTGCCACACGATTGCAGTGCCCGGACGAGCTGTTCCGAGGAGACATATGCAGGCAGGTACCTACATGTTACTACAACGACACGTGGTCCAATGGGCTCAATGTTAACCTGCTCATTTCCGATTTTCAGATGACCCTTTTCAGTGACTAAACGGCTGGCTGACGAGACTATCACCTGGAAAACGGCTCTTCCCAGATGTTTAACACAGTAGATGTTGTCAACACCCACTATTTCTGCTGCTGCATGGATGATGCCGTCAACGGAAGTGCCAGCAGTCAAACTCACTTTGAACGCCCACTGCTTGCTGGGCGCCAAAAGCGATGTCATTCTGCCCCGGGAGACGACAACGGCGAATCCGGGGCCTGCTTCCTAAGGTAGATAGCGCAGTGGCTGGCGACCTTGACCTTCCCAATGACGAACGATTTCTTTGCAGATTCGGAGCCTGAGGTACGCAGCTTAGCCTTATAAGGGCCATCATCAGCACTGCGTAGGTGGGCGACGTTTGAGCGAGTGGCGTCGGAAGGCCACGTGGAACGTAATGTTCTCCCCGTCAGGGTGAGAGTCTCATCTCTGGAAGCCCAGTACAAAGCCAGTGAAGTATTAAGGGAAGAAAAGTAGAAGAATCGCTTTGGCTGCACGTTGAATATGCGTTTATAAATCCCTAACGTCGCCACACCAGCACTGGACAGCTGTGTCGGTCTTATTGGGCCATCATCAGCAATGCGTAGGTGGGCGACGTTTGAGCGAGTGGCGTCGGAAGGAACGTGATGTCCTCCCGTCAGGGTGAGAGACTCAAACGTCGTCCACCATGGCTAATCCTTCTATTCGTTGGAGAACCATTGTCGTACGCGGCAATGATGTCATTTTGTATGCCATTTATATACATGTCCGGAGCTTTTTCGCGGGAGGTTCCGCTGTAAAATCAGACCGCACCTTAAAGGGATGAGGGTCATGGAGAGGCTAGTCAGGGAAATTAACGACGAAAGATTCCAGCCTCAGAACATCAGGGAAAATAGTCACAGGTTCTCTCATAGTCAGGGAAAAACTCTTTAAGACGCATTCTCCTTGCAACTTTATCTAAGTCGAGATGCAGTTGATATTCGTCTACCGTATTATTGTTAAAGGAGCATTAAAGTGGTATCTGACATGGCCAAAAACGGCTGTCATCTTGTAAAGCTCTGGTCTCCCTTCAAATCCGCGTATTGATCTTTCGATCTATCGCGGTGGAGGGAGGCGAAAGGGAGCCGGTCCTTCATATTTCGAGAAGGACCCCTTGATAACGCGGTCCGCCCTCGGGTGGGCCGTGTCTTGGAATGCGCGGCCCGTAAAACGGTCGTCGGGGCAACATCGCTTGCGGTGTTGTTTCCGGGAAGATTTTTTCTAAAGATCTTGTAAAGCAGTATGTGAAAAGCATTCCCACAAAATATATCTGTCCAAAGTTGCTTCACCACGGTGCAATTAATTTGGAAAATCGCTGCCGCGGTGACAGGCCGAGGGCTCCAACTGCAGACCACACCCACTCTACTGTGACGTTGGTGGTAGAGAACCCCTCATTCGTTAGTAGGAAAAACCGTCTGCTACTAACATTGCGTGCTGTTTCTTGTTGACTTCTATTCTTTATGTGATTTATATCTAAAAAAAAAACACAGCATATATGCAGCCTGAGAAAATAAGATTACGATCACAAGAGTAATATATCCGTGGCTTCTGTGCAATCTCAGAATTCACAGTAGCAGAAAGCAAGCGATGGCGGCGGTATTGTGGCGTCACCTGTTAGCCACTGAACCAACTGCGCGGTGAAAACGGTCGGACAGGCTTCACACTGTCAGGAAGCACGGGGTTTTCTCTATACAAGCGCAGTTAATTTCGGGCTACACCACCCGTTCTTCCCGTGGTATCTGCGGTCCCCCAAAACCATGGTTGTGTCGTGGACAGCCTTCAAACCCTCCGTTTCGAACATCACGTAGCCGGAGAACGCATAGCGTCTCCGAAGCGGTAGCAGACGTTCCGGCCTGCGCGATGTTGCTCACCTCGATCATGTGATCCCAGGTCCAATGAGAAGCGTCCTCACCACTTTCGTCACATAGTGACGCGCGTGGTGGCGCTCATCGCGTGCCTATCGTGACGGCAAAGGAGGGTGTTTCGCGCACGGGAGGTTCGGGGAGCTATTGCAGGCGTCCCGATTTCGCTACGGTTGCACTAATTGTGGGAAACTGTTTTCGGCCGACTAACATTCCATACTGACCAAAAACAGAAATAAAGTTGTTAGCCTCTAGACTGCTCCTTTAAGGCAGAAGGAGAGACCGCGGTTAAGGAGAGAGAATTCCGAATCTGTAAGTGTGCGTGATGACAAATTGACAAGATTGTGAGTTGCGGCTACGGCGGTGTTTGCGTGAACTGGCGAATTAGCACCTGGGCGATTGTGCGTTTCACTGTGTGGATTTAGCGAAGGCGTACCTACGTTACTAATAATTTGGTGCTCCCCATTCCCTTTAGACAGCATATCATGGTCTACCTGGTCCCTAGCTAGCTTCTTTAGCTTGGTGTCGCGTTCTCTTTGTTTGATCTCTGATCGACGGTTAAAGGCAGTGAATCGTGGATGATTTTGGTGTCAAGAGAAATTTGGTCGGTGACTTCGTCACAGTACGAGATTAGGATATCGATTAGGGCACTAGAGGCATCACGAAGGACATCACTCCACCTATCTTTAAGGGCGTTGTTAAGATTGAAAGTTGGTTTTAGTCTAATTGTAAGGCCTCTAGTGGTTTTACTTTCGTCCTTGTAAAGTTGTAATGGCCCAGTAAACCACGAATATCCTGGAGACGTCCAAGACGTCGAAACATCCTATGTACGTCCCATCGATATTCGTAATTGAATCCAAACTATATGTCGCAGATGTCACAGCTGTAGCTGTGTGCCATGGACGTCATATGGACGTCCAGTCTCTCATCAAAATATTTTAGTTGTTGAGGATATCCAATTCTGTATATCCCCTGTACGTCCAAAGAGAATATCCTGGGTACATCGAGATGTGAATATTTTTAGGTGATCGCATCACGAACCAAAAAGCACGTGCAAACAGGGGCTGAATGACGTATCTCAGACACAAAGGGCGGTCCTGTGCAAGATTGCAAGATTTCGCTCCTTCCAAGACTGACCGTCTATGTTACATTGAGCACTTATAGCGAAAGAGGCAGAGATTCAGAATTCTGTGGCACTCTCAAATTTGGCTTTGCAGATCGTACCCCTGGTTCAGAGGTACATTTTGCATGGTGACATCAGTAAGTAAGGGGTAGAACGACGCATGGAATTAACTGACAGTGACAAAATAAAGCTATGCTCAGTATTGTGAAAGCTATAGCTAGGATGCTGCAGCAAAATATTATTATTAAACTTGTCGTTCTTTTGCAGTGAGGCAGTAGAAGCTAACGCCAACTACATACCACCACACTAAGGGTCTCTAGCGCCCGTAGATGTGCCGCTTTGGAGCTTCTTGTTGTGTAATAAACGTTATTTGTTTTTTATATGCTGTCTTTACTGTAGAACTATCACAAGTAAATAAAATAAAGAAATCAAATCAAATCATATACTACCTGTGGAACCCAATAAAAACCTGTCATAGTGTCCACAGGATAACCAAAGAACAGCCCCCCACACGCCTCAAATTATCCGAAATGTGTCCTGTGTTCGTCGGACAGGATGTCCTGTAGACCGGTTCGGGCAGTAACATTGAACAAACTATGTTAGTACAATTTCTGTCCGTGGGACGTTTGTCAACGTCCTGTAGACGTCTGGCTATCCGAGGTCGTTACTCCATGGGACATTCTGAGGTTGTATATGGCTGACTGGGGATGAACCTGCTGAGTGTCTCAGACTAAGAGCAGTAAGAAACACAGGCGTTATCTTTTTGCAGGGTTAATACACCACGCAACTCCTCACTTGACTGTTGTTTTTTTGCATAATCGAATTATACTTAGACAGCTCACCCTCCGTTTTGTTTCGGAGGCGAGCAGTGCACTCCAATCCGCGTAAGTTCGCGAGGCAAGCAATATATAGTATTTGTTTCTTCTTGGAAAGGGAATGCTAGTACCTTTCGAAGCTTTTTGGACTGGGAGCTTTTTCATTTCTCTTTTTGCTTTATTTAAACCGACGCGCTGTGTGTCCGTTGTGGGAAATACCAGAAACGGACACAGAGGGGAAACAGGGAACTAGTTATGTGGTGGCCACTCTCCATAGTTACGGGTCCGTTAGTGGTGCCGACACCAGACCCCCCCCCCCCCCCCAACAATTCTTGCAAAATGTTTCAAAATGTGTGTCCCTGCGCACGGAGCGGAATGTGGCTCCAATATCCTCTGAATGTTCGACTGTCCATTAGTTGAGTTAGTGGGACGTCCCGTGGATGGGAAAAAAGTGGACAAATGGCCACCCCCTGGACGTACAAAAGATGTCTAACGGCTATGTGCGAACCTCCCTGGGATATCCAAATGTCACGCTCAGGATAGTACATGGATTTCGCTGAGATGTAGATGGTTTACTGGGGGGGGGGGCGCAGTGGGATTTGTATCTTACTAATTTATCGGGTAGTAGGGTTCCGCGTTTTCGATGTTTATTTTTGGGCGGATTCGGCGTATGTTTTTCGATGTTTATTGATTTTGGCGAAATCGGAGTTTGTCGATGTTTTTCCTTGCGTGTACATGGTTTACCCAACAGTTATCGGCGAATAGCAATTACAATGCAATGCAATGCAGCAGTTACGTGCTGTGGGCGTCTAACGCAGCCTTAACAACAACAACAACCAATGCGAATCACCAGTTTTGTGACATTACAAAAGAAACTCTATTGCTCTACAGCGAGGTGATGGCGCATTCACGAAGCCAACGAAACCACAACTCATTTAAGCTTATTGTACCAAATGCAAGCATACTTGCCGAGGTTCTTGTCAGACATTGCTGCGCGCTCTTTAGTTCGCGAGCTCTAATGCTGGAAGAAATGAACGAAAGGCGTTTGCTCACCTTGTTCGTTACCAGGATTCTTCAGATTCACGTGGCACCGCGATTGCACGTGCTCCGATATGCGCGCCGCACCTCTTCCACAGCCCACATTAACTGTCGCGCGACAATACTTCATACGACAACACCTTCCTTGCCTGAGAGTTCAAAATCTTGATTTTCGCAAACGTAGTCCGAGGCCCTCTTCCTTTTTCTTCCCATCTCGGGTGCCGCGGAAAGACGGGGCCGCCTTACGTGGAAAGTGGAGGTGTATGTACTGTCGTAACCTCTCCACTAAACAACTAAGGGCCGGTGACCGAGATTCTACTTGACGTCACGTCCCTAAAACGTTGACAAGGGCGGTGGGGCACCTACAATCGCAGAAGAATGAGATTCCGACCAGCGCACCCGATCCGTAAAAAAAAAAGAAAAAGAAAGGATTGACCTTGGTACACTCAATCTGGTCGCAGGTCACCCAACCATAGCAAATACCAAGAACAGAAGAGTAATAAAGCAAAGCCTGCTTGGTATGTTAGAATCTTAAGCTGGGCATGTGCAGCAATTTATCTCTCATCTATCCTGGAATGTTCCTCTGTATTACGATGTTTTTAGATTAAAACCGAATGAGGGAAAATTTAACCGGCGTATGTTTTTCGATTAAGACCGAAAACGCGGAACCCTACGAATAACTGTCGAAGTTTGAAGAAAGCTTTAGCACTAGGGGTTCACTCATTGTCAGGATGAGAAAGAATATGCTCACTGGCGGATAGTTAGTCTTGTCTTGGAGATCTTGTGATTCGTCCACGACCACGACGTCGCCGTCCGGGGGTGGCTGCCTCCTAGGGTGTAGGCCACACAGGGTCAGGGATGACCGGGGCGTTAGCTCGGCGTGGTGGCAGCCGTCGTAGCAGATAGGGCGTAGGAGGATCCTTGAGGTGGTGGCTGATGGTCCGCGCTCCTTTGTAATTGCGGTGACCTGGGTGGGGTGCCGTAGGTGGAAAAGTGGTCAAGATCGTACAGGTCCGGGGATTTCCGGCACAGCTGCCCTAGGTGTCGGTTGAAGGCGAAAGCCCGGGGGTTACATTGGTACTCCCTGCGTCTGTCAACTAAAGGGCGCCGTCGGTTATACGATCGAGGGAGTAGAAGAGTGCAAACCGCCATTTCGATTCCTCTCTGGGCACGGATCTTGTCTAGTAGCTTCCGGTAGTGGGAGATGGCTAACTGGGGGTCAGCATACGGCATGTCGTTAGTCCCTCAGTGCAGGAAAACAATGTGGAAGCTGGCCGGTAGCAGGTCCACCTCCTGAATCAAGTCAAGGATGCGTCCACCGCTGCACGATACAAACATCGTCGGCGGAGAGCGGGACCTAGAATCAAAGTGGTGATACAAGTGCTTAGTTTGTGAATATACAAGAACAGCAACAATAGGAGCATAGAAGGGATACTTCATGACTATCTTCGGTCTGTCCCTCCCGGTGGCCGTCGTGGCAGTGTATGCAGAAGGATAAAAGTTCAGAAGGCCACGAAGTATGAAGGAACGAAAGGCAAGCAACGAAGGTAGGGGAAGTAAAAAGGGGGTGATTTATTACAATTCAAACTATTAGAAAGGTATCTAGGGGTATGGTCAACGTTGCGACACAAGCTCCGCCTTCCTCAGGACTAAGAGAATAGAAGGGTGTCTTGAAGCTTTTCTACATCATGTAGCATGACGTCACAATCGGGGTACGCGCGACCTAGCGGTAGTCAGTAGGTCAAGCTCGGGAATGTTGTAGTGTCAAGTCCAGGCATGAGGTAATCGTCCTTGGGGTCGGAAGGGTGTCATGAGTCCCGCTGAAAAGAAAAAGAAAAGGAAGCAGTTCCTTATATAAGCAGTTAAATTTCTTATTGTTGACAATATACCAGGGTCTTCGTTATTGGCGGACTAGCTACACCGCCGTACCCGCAACCCACAATGTTGTCAATTTGTCATAACGCACACCTACGGATTCGGAACTCTCGCTCCTTAACTGCGGTCTCTCCTTCTCCCCTAACAATAATACGGCAAACGAATATCAACTGCATCTCGATTTCGAAAACTTTGCAAGGAGAATGCATCTTAAAGAGTTTTTCCACGACAAGTCTAGCCATGACCCTCATATCCATTTAAGCTACTGTCTGACTTTTCACCGAAACGTAACCAAGAGAAAGCCTTGGAAATGTATACAGGGTGTTTTCTCTAAGGTGTCCAGAAATTTTATTTAAAGCAAGCGATAAAAGAGAAACGAGCGCTACTTGACTAAGAAACAGGTGCTACTAGTGAAGCAGTACCTGTTTCTTACTCAAGTAGCAGAAAAGTACCACTTGCGTTTCTTTTATCGCTCCCTTTAAATATAATTTCTGGATACGTTAGCACCTGTATACAGCCTGTATAAAGGCCGTACAAAAAGACATTATTGCTGCGTACAACAGTACTTCTTACCGCAAAACCAAACCAAATCTTACAAATGCTGAGCAACGCAGCCTTTCTAACGTGAAAATCCTCTAGAAACTTGGTCATAAAAAGAGATAGAGGTGGTGTAATTGTTGCAATGGATAAACAGAAATACATCGATGAGGGACTCCGACAATTAGCATGTGCTACATTCTACAAGGCTCTCGACGCCGATCTCACAGACGAAATTGTCGCTGACATCACGAGCATCTTGAATTCCTAGGGCCTTCGGAAAAGATAGATACGACACAGTATGAATACGTTCTCCCGCGGAATCAGACACCCGGCAGGTTCTATATGTTCCCGAAGATTCATAAACCAGGAAACCCTGGGCGCCCAATCGTTTCATGTAATGGAACTGCAACGGAAAATATTTCTAGCTTTGTAGACTATCTACTTAAGGACATACCCCTACAGCTAAGTCACATTATCACTACATCAGTTTCTCTAATACTAATCATTTTCTCTAATTACTAAGCCAATGTCAGCCGCCTCCTTCAAGCCGAAGATCTGTGGCTGCACGTTGAGTATATGTTTATAATTTGATCGTGAACTCCCAGCCGAGGACAGCTGTCTAGCTCTACTTCGGGCTCGTCAGCCCAGCACAGGGAAGTGACACGTACGAAGTTGGGTAGGCGCTAACAGTGTGTCTCGGCGAGATATCAGTGTTCCACGGTGACGGCGCCACCTGTGGAGGCCGCAGTGCAAGCCAGCAAGTACATACACAAAGGAAAAATAGCCGAAGATCTGCGTCTGCACGTTGAGCATATACATTTTGATCATGAACTCCCAGCCGAGGACAGCTGGTTCGCTCTACATGGAACTCGACAGCCCAGCGCAGGGAAGAGATACGATCTTGGGTAGGCGCTAACAGTGTGTCTCGGCGAGACATCAGTGTTCCACGGTGACTGCGCCACCTGTGGAGGCCGCAATGCAAGCCAGCAAGTACATATACAGAGGAAAAATAGCCGAAGATCTGTGGCTGCACGTTGAGCGTATGTCTATAATTTCATCGTGAACTCCCAGACGAGGACAGCTGTTTCACTCTACTTGGAGCTTGTCCGCACAGCACAGGAAGCGACACGATCTTGGGTAAGCGCTAACAGTGTGTCTCGGCGAGACATCAGTGTTCCACGGTGACTGCGCCACCTGTGGAGGCCGCAATGCAAGCCAGCAAGTACATATACAGAGGAAAAATAGCCGAAGATCTGTGGCTGCACGTTGAGCGTATGTCTATAATTTCATCGTGAACTCCCAGACGAGGACAGCTGTTTCGCTCTACTTGGAGCTTGTCCGCACAGCACAGGAAGCGACATGATCTTGGGTAGGCGCTAACAGTGTGTCTCGGCGAGACATCAGTGTTCCACGGTGACTGCGCCACCTGTGGAGGCCGCAGTGCAATCCAGTAAGTACATATGCAAAGAAAAAATGGCCGAAGATCTACGGCTGCACGTTGAGCATATGTTTATAATTTGATCGTGAACTCCCAGCCTAGGACAGCTGGTTCGCTCAACTTGGAGCTCGTCACCCGAGCACAGGGAAGTGACACGATCTTGGGTAGGCGCTAACAGCGTGTTTTGGCGAGACATCAGTGTTCTACGGTGACGGCGCCACCTGTGGAAACAGCAATGCAATCCAGCAAGTACATATGCAAATGAGAAATAGTCGAAGATCTGTGGCTGCACGTTGAGTATATGTTTATGATTTGATCGTGAACCCCCAGCCGGGGACAGCTGTTTCGCCCTACTTGGAGCTTGTCCGCACAGCACAGGAAGCGACACGATCTCGTGTAGGCGCTAGCATGCAGTGTGTCTCGACGAGACATTAATGTTCCACAGTGACAGTTTGTTTTGTTTTCCACGGTGACGAATGGTTTTGCATCGTCTCGACTGGAGGTTCGAAAAGCAAGGTGCGTTCCCTTACGAACTGGCAGGCTTTCGTCGCCACTGGAGCTCAGTGGATCTAGTTCCCGACTTTGTTTTTACAGTCCAACATGCTCGTGCACATCGGCGGATCGTTGTATCAGTTTTCCTAGACACGAAGAGCGGCTATGATACCGCCTCGAAACATTTGTGTGCTCCGCGCATTTTGGAGTTTGGAGTATCTATTTGGAGTATCTGGTCGACCCTTCACTGGCTCCACGATTTCCTTACGGACCTAACTGTCGCTGCCCGCATATCCCACCGCCAAAGCCCCAAGCGTCCTGTTCATCAAGGCATACCCGAAGGAAGCATCTCAAGTGCTACACTCTTTAATGCGGTAATGGCAGGCCTAAAATCGATAATTCCTCGCAAAGTAGCATCCTCTGTGTATGCCGAGGACGTTGGCCTTTGGACAGTACGCAAATCACGACCAGCCATTCGGTGTCGTTTGCAGCTAGCCTGAGATAATGTCCATCTGTACCTCACGCGAGTTGGGATAGATGTTTCGACCGAAAAGTGCGTCGAGGTTTCTTTCACCTGCTAGGCAGTGACCAATTTCCCTCTTGGTGCAAAGAAGTGCGAGCCTGTACACTCCCATCGCTTTCTTGGCGTGGTCATTGAATCGGACCTGCGCTGGGCTCGCCACCGTAAGCACCCTGAAACCAAAGTGCAGCGATGGTTTCCTGTAATTCAACATCTTTCTGGCTTAGGATGGGGGCTGTGATCACCGCTCCTTGCTCGCATGCAGTTCACGCGGCGTTGGTGAGGGCGACTGTGCTTTAGAGCATTCCAATCTTGCACAGGATTTCCACAGCGTCATTAAATACCCTTCGGACCCTGTTTTCCCGAGGCTTTCGTCGCTGCCTTGGAGTTCCCCGAATGGCTTTAACACGTTCTGGCTGAAGCTGGTGAACTCCCGGTGAACTCCCAAGGGCGTGAAACGGCTTCGCACTTCCTACGTTTGCGTGCACACATTCCCTGTTACTCACTCCTCAGGGATATTCCATACCGTCCTGAAATAGATTTCCATCGAGTAACGCGGAGGACACGCCTGGCCTGGCTCCATAAGGACGTCGCACCGCCGGACTCCCCATTGTCTCTGCCTGTTCCACTCACCTTCGTGCGTCTTCCGGACGTCTTGGAACGAAGAGATCAGGTTCCCCCTCATGTCCTTCGAACCCATTTTTATGCTCTTGTCGACGCGAAGTTTTCTACCTCTGCCGCAGCAAACACCGATGCCGCATCTCGGGCAAGTCCGCCTTGGCTTTCGTGATCCCATCCGAAAGCGTAATTGAAGGCCGTCGCCTTTCGCATCAAACCTCCTCCGTAGCTGCAGGACTGTATGCCACACTTTTCGTTCTGCAGTATATCGTTGATTTTACGCCGCGGGAATGGGTCGTGTATACTGACTGTACATCTGCGCTGCAAGCAATTGAAAATTGTGGCATCCGAGGCTTATCCGCACCGTTGGTGATGTTACAACCTTACAACCTTGTCTACGAAGCAGGGCACAGGCTGGTTCCCAGTGGGTTCCAGCCCATTGCAGTGTCGAAAAGAATAAACAGGCCGACAGCACCGCAGAAGCTGCTCTCTCGTCTCGAAGACGGAGGCGTATTGCGCTGCTGAGAGGAGGTCGTCTTCCATACTTCGACGTATCGTGACTCCCCTCGCTTCCCGGCCGCCAATGGACCGCTGACATTCTCCCCCAGCCATGCTGAGCAGAGTTGATCCAGCACTCGCTTTCCGCATGCCTCGACACACCTCTCGTCAAGATGCCGCATTAGTTCATCGAATGCGCCTCGATGTGGCTTTTACAGCTCAGTGGCGTTACCGCTTGAGACAAGTTGACTCTCCCCAATGCTGTCACTGCGGTGCTGTAGAAGATCTAGAGCACATTCTTCTCTTTTGCCCACACTACCAACCTTCCCAAACCGTACTCTCCGGATCCCTTAACGAGCTGGAATCTCGCCCCCCCTCTCTCTCACCGAATTGCTTGGTCCCTGGTCACATCCAGCCCACGAACGCTCTGCCCTCAAAGCTCTCTTCCCCTTCCTGGATACCATATAGGACTTCGATCCTTAGTAGAGTATCGCCCCTGGTGATGAAACTCCCCATTCATCATCTCACAAGAACAACCTTAGCAAAAAAAAAAAAAAAAAGCAACTTGGATGCACTGTGGAACCAGTTGGAAAAGCCATCCCAGGCTAGAAATGGGCTAGGTAGTTCGCTGTTGGAGCCGGCCTGGAAGTGAGATGTTCCAGCAAGCAGGCTGGATTGTGCGAGATTTCAGGCTGTGAAGTTAAACCGGGCTCATATAAAGCCAAAGCAAAAATAAAAACAAACTGCCGAAATTAATTGCACAAATAATTTATGCTAAAATATAATGAAATAAATATATAGAATATTAAAAGAAACAAACAAAACAATAAAATGAGATATAAATAAATAAATAAAGACACAAACGTGTGCAAATCTATGCACACAACTTTACGTAGCGGAGTAGGTTGCAAAAAATGATTGTGCAGTATGATAGATCATGGCCTTACGCTGCGAGACGAGCTTTCCCAGTCTGTCAAACTGAAACTATGCTCTCATCGTCATGTGGTCATATGCGACCAGCCCAACCACCGGAAGCTCCCATAGACACTTGGTCCAGAGAAAATGGCGGGATCCTGAACCACGTGAGCGCCAGGAGCCACTCACAGCGCTCAAGATCAACAGCGCGGGAAAGATATTAGGTCAAGGGCGCATGCGCAGACCAACCCCATTTCCTAACCTCCTTCACCTATTCTCCTGTCGTCTCACCCCCCAGCTTCGCCTGTTTCTCTTCCGCGCTTGCTGTAAAGTAACCTACGTGTTGCCCCAACCAGAGAAACAAAAAGCGATGGCGGTTGATAGAGCAAGCTTATTTGTCCTCACGGACTATTTCGAAAAATTTACAGTACATATGCTGTCAAGTTTTGTAACATGCTTCACTGGAGCTTTAGGTGATTCAGCACCGAAGGGCAGCTCACAAGCCAATCGCAGTTTGCACACCCAATATAAACACACACACACACACACACATATATACAGGGTGTTTCAAAAAACGTGTCATTCGGACTTTTAAAAAAAACGGGGCGACAGAAAAATACGGGGTAAACGGAATTTGTATGGCAACTGAATTTGCCACCTTGAAAAAATATTTTAATTTGATTTTAATTGAAATAAATTGAATTTCTTTAATTGAACTCCAAAATTTCCCAAGTCAACCTAACGTTTTTTTTACAGAATTAGAGAGCCCGTAGCGAACTTAGTCAGATCCACTAAGAAATCCGCTCGATATTGCAAATGGAACTGCCCAAAAAAAGTCCCGGAATTGAGGCTTCCAAGTTTCGGGTATTCAACGGCGCACCAAATCAGACGCAAAGATTCGTGGAGAGGAGGACTGCTCATGCCCCCATGAAAGATAGAAGGTCGAAAAAACACAGGGCGGGAAAAAAGAGGCGGAATCATTTTTGTTTGCCGCTTATCAACGTATGGTGGAATGTCACCTGCCTTGTTATCTGCGCGTCTTGTGCTGCACGCCGGTCCGGCGATAAACTGTTCTAGCTTCATGGGGGCAGCAGCATGTCCTGCCCTCCGCGCATTTTTCCGATTGATTTGGTGCGCTGTTGAATACCCGAAACTCTGAAGCCTCAACTTCGGGACTTTTTTTGGGCAGTACCCTTTGCAATATCGAGCGGATTTCTTGGTGGATCTGACTAAGTTCGCTACAGGCTCTCTAATTCTGTAAAAAAAACGTTAGGTTGACTTGGGAAATTTTGGAGTTCAATTAAAGAAATTCAATTTATGTTAATTAAAATCAAATTAAAATATTTTTGCAAGATGGCAAATTCAGTTGCTACACAAGTGCCCTTTACCCCGTATTTTTCCGTCGCCCCGTTTTTTTATAAAGTCCGAATGACACGTTTTTTGAAACACCCTGTATGTATGTATGTATGTATGTATGCATGCATGCATGCATACATGGCCCAGCTATTTTGGAAAACAGCTGGGCCAGGTGTGCCTTGTTCGCCGGAGCACTATAAAATAAAACAAGAACAATTTAATGATTATGTGTAACTCTGAACTAAAACAACCGTTATGAATAAGCAATCGACGTTGATTTCGTATTTGAACACTAAAGCAGACGTGTCACGAACATTCGTAGATCATAGTGAATGAACGGCTGCGACGTCATGGGCGACTAGGATAACCAGCACATATAATTTGATTAGAGGCATATCAGAAACGCACAAGTTATGACAACTCACTGCACCATGAAACACCTCTAACGTACTGAGTGACTGTTAAATGTACGTAATACACTTCACACGATAAAGCAGCTGTAACGGGTAGATTTTGGACGGACTTCCTGGGACGACTCTTTACGTGCGGATGGCGGCTTAACGGACCGACGGAGCCCGTAGGGCCGCAGAAGGCGAATACGGGGAAAACAGGGCGCCGAACACTCCGCGGTCGGCCATGCGACTCAGCGTCCGGTTTTGCCTTCTTGCATGCTTGCTTATGGGGTGGGAAAGGTTAGCCTTCCTCGCGCAGGCTTGCTATCTCCAACTGCCGTCCCTATCAGGGGGAGCTGCTTTTGTACTCTTGTGACCGAGCCAAAAGTGGGTCAACGGGTCCACCGAAGTTTGGGCTTTCCCACCGTAAGCTCAGACCGCCTCCTTTGGCACCCTCTGGTGGTTCGCCCCGCCGTATTTTTATTTTCGTTTCGTTTTCCGTTACACTGCATTACTTCCTTCGGTAACAAAAAGTAACTAAAGTTCTCTTACCGTTCACCTGCTGGACATCGGAAGATATTCCTTATGAAAGTTACTTTCTAGTTTGTATACAGGTCTTAACCAGGACCTATCCAGCCTATTCACTCCCAATTCAGCAGATATAAACTTGATTAAAGCTGGACACGGGATTTATTGAGCGCACTGTATACATTTTCTAAACAGAAATTCCTAACCGCTTTGTAACCAGTCCTTATCAATTTCTGTATCAAGCACACTGTATACAGATTTTATACGGAAATTTCTGTCAGTTTTGTAACTAGTCCGTATTCAGTCTGTATTCAGCAGCAGTATTTTAATGACGTTCTTAACTCGATCATAATGTACGCATGCAAAACAGAAGAAAGGAATTTTGGACAAGGAATTTTATATCTTTTTTTTAATGTGCCATGTAACTGACCATTCTTTCACGCCCCGTACGTTGACGGAGATTTCAAAATCGTTCGGCATTTCCCGAAACATACTGGAACCGCCACAAGCTCAAGAGATAGAACGATTCTACCGTCGTCATATCCCCTCCGCCGAGCCATTGAGCGGAGACGTCGGCTCCATGCCGATGTTGTCGTTCTAGCAACCCGTCTGACATTGCAACTGACCGCAAGTAAAAGCGTTTCTTATAACCGCCAGCAGCCCAGTCAGTCTCGTTTGAAATCTCAGAGTGAAGGTGAAGACGCGGATCTGAAGCCAAATCACTCTTCGCCTTCAGATGATTTTTGCCGTTTCAGGTGTGTAATTAATATAACTGTGAAGTAATATGTTCGACTGTGTCATGCATTCTCATTGTCTGTTTTATACTCTATTTGCAGGCGATCTGGACAACGGTAGGGAGATAGAACGCCAGATGAAACCGTTAGCGACTGTATGCTTTCTGCCAACGGTATGTCATATGTCTCTGCACTACTCTACATGGGTATCCTGCCATCGTGTCTCCTGGAACGATATTTCTTGCAGGCTCAGCGTATATGACGCAGCGACCTCCCGCAAGAGAGACGCAAGCATCGTCTTCAATGTGGTGGAGATTCCTGCTTGTTATGACCAGGTTTACAAGTGCTTATGCGGAAGAAAGACAAGTTGGACCGGAAACGGGTACCTATAAGTGTGCTCTGTTTCGTTGTTGTTCACCGTTCGATCATTACCGCCCCCATGAATTCAACGCTCAGGTGTGTTGATGATAAATGGATATGCTGCTATACGAAAAAGGTTAGCTACGAAAAATAGAACATATTGTTTATATAGAATTGATGCATACAATATGTATACATTTTACTGTATACAGCCACGTTGGGGCTAACATGTACACAGTTTGTAAACAATGTGCTCTCGAGTCTGTATACATTTTGGCTACCTAATTTGTAGCCACTCCCGCGCTGATTTCTTGGAAGAACCGTATAAAAACTAGATAGGAATTGTATACACGGTTTATCTACGATTAACCCACCCAGTCCAGGATTTTGTATACAGTTCGTATATAATCTGGAAAACTGGAAAAACTGGAAAAAGGGGAATGAATGCCGACTTCCTCACGAACGTCCTTTGGAGATGCAGGGATTCCTTGTACGTTCGTCTTTCCGGTGTTGCGATGATCCGATGCGATGGATGAGCCATTCCGTGCACACATTAGCTGTTCGCCACAATCTAAATCGGAAGCATTCAAAACCATCGAAACTACCCGCCAGCGTCTGCGAGCACAACGGTCCTAGTCTGAGAGAACACGCGTGGCTGGACGTGTCTCACGTCTCCTCCAACGTTTCTCGATTTCTCTGGTTTCTCTTTCCCCTCCGTTCGATCGGCGGTCGGTCGTACAGATCCTCACTCCTCAACGAAATGATTATTGCCCAATCAGCGCGAAATACGTAAGGCTGACGTCAGTCCTCGGAGACCAATGAGCATCCACATATTCACACATATATCACGCAGCCAATTAGGTATATTTAGAGCGATTGCTCCAGTGTTGACAATGTTTTCGAAGCGGCGTGTTTCGCTTTAGTGCCGGCGAGCGCCATCGACATTAACTTAGAATTCATTTTGAACTTGGAAACGTCTGTTTGCGTGTTGGCGTCTATAGCTTCTCGTTATCGTTCCCGCGTCATTTCCCTACATTTTTGATGCCGAAACCCGAGGAGTGTAGCCTCACTCATTGACGGAAGGATTCTAGGAATTCCTTCACGATGTGTCATCGTCCTGCTTGCACGGGAGGGACTTACTTTGTCGGATAATTAAATGATAAAGAGCGACTCACAAGTGACCTTCGTGATTTCGCACATGAATGTATCAGACTCTGCATCAAATTGCGTGATATTACATTACCTTCTCATAGTGTTGTCACTGCAGCGGCATCTACACTGAATATTTGTAGCATATCTGTTATCACACATGGTATGGGGTGTTAGTGTGGATAAGAAATTAATGAAGCAGAGGGGTGTTCTCATTGTTTTAGCTACCTTCTATATACATCTTCCCTTTTTGCTGCTAGACGAGTAGGCATGTCATCGTTTGCAGCCAGACTGTTGTCATGATATTTTGTATGTTTATATGCTTGTTTGGTCTTTTTCACACCCCATCTCATCGTCATCATTTATTGTTGTTGTTGGTCTTTTTCAATAGTTTTCGTCATCTAGAGCCTGAATATTCGTATAGTATTAACTAATTTATCAACAGTAAGCATATATGTTAGAATGTAATTGTTGAGGAAGGGGCAAGGACGACAGACAGCAGGAGCAAATAGACTTTACTGCTCCAAACGAAAAAAGAGAATGCAAGCTCATACACATAACGTGCCTGTCCCGAAGATGCGCGAGAGCGGTGCGCAGTAGTTTCGTCTTTCTTAACAGTAATCCTTCACGCTCTCTTTGTTCTGTTTTCCTGCGCTCTTCTTTCTTCACTGTTAGAAAAATTTATACCTTTTGGGGTATAAACGGCTTGTCCCAGGACGTGTACCTTTTGAGCTATAAACGCTATACCTTCCTCAAGGTATACTATCTTTATACCTCCCTGAAGGCATATTATTTGCACCTCAAGGTATAAACATATACCTCTTAGAGGGTATCTTTTTAAGGTCTTTGTGGTATAATTGAAGAAAACGGTAATATTCGATTTGTTTCAGCGTCATATCCGAGTGACGCCTTCCTAGCGCAGCTTTCCACTAATATTCAAAAAAAAAAAAAAGCAGGACCAAAGGAACGATAACAAAAAAGAAAATACCTGGAGACACTCGCGCACACACTCACAAAGCATGGATGTCAATCGGAGAGGAAAGAAATTAAGTAACAATTAGCATTAAATTGGAAACCAAGAAGCAACACCAACAAATATTAGGAACAATATTTCCAGGAGCAGTTGGCATTTGCTGGAGAACAGATACATATACAGTACACCGCGGCTACCCATGGTGGAGACCATCCTTCGCGCGAGAAGCAACTTAAGAAGTGAGGGCGTGTAAATTTATTTATTTTGGGATTAAATAATTGGCTTCCACGTGTCACTACCCAATATAATTAGAATGCTACTGTATTACTGACTATGTTTTTAAATTAACTTATTGTTTAACTGAGATGATATAGTCGCCGTCACAAATTAATGTGATCCCAGATGTTGCGGGAGAAAAGGTATACAAAACGCTGAAGGTATAAACGTAACATAGAAGTACTTTTTTATACCCTCAGCTGCCGTGGAAGGTATAGAATCAGCGATCTGTACCTTACACATGGTTTAAACAGGGTATAGACAATGGTGATGAGGTATAAATGTCGTACTCTTGACCTTATTTATACCTTTTTTATATCTTTTATTGACATTTTCTTCTAACAGTGTTCCCTTCGTTAATGGCTTTGTGTAACTGTAGCACATCTGCGGGGGTGACACCCTCGCCCCTCGTTGTTTTGTTTGTGTTAAAATAAAGTTGAGCCACAGTGGTACCAGCGCTCGGGACCATGCTCTGGGCCTATTTAAGCGGCAGCCTGGTCCACTGTTGGCAGTTCGTCTTCTGGAAACTGTTTTGTTTGTTAGTTACCACGTTCCATTGGCCCGCTTCCCGCCCTGTGTGAGGACTTTGTTCTTCCCTCGGCAGTGGGAGACGTGGACAAGGGACAAGCTCCCCCATGAGTGTACAAGTTTTCCCGCCTGTGTTGTGTGGAGCACAGCTATCAGGGCAGCCTTTCCAGAAAGAACAAACTCCAACGCGATCAAATACAGACGCGACATTGTCTCAAATTCTTGCCATACATCTTTTGATTTATTGCTCATTGTCACTTGTTAGTTTGCTAGCATATTCCAACTTTTTATGCTTCCTCATGCAGCAGTTTACCTCGAATCAGTTGCTTCAACGTGATCTAATGTAGCCTTCGATCTTGGAACGTAGGTTTTCCAGCAGAAGGCAACATTGGCTCGTGTGGAAGGTGCCACGAAACATCGTGAAACTCCAGCTGGAAACAGGCCGCGTAGCCAGCATTCTTCCAGCCTGCGTCCATTGTGGAACTGATTCCGAAGCATGCTTTTTCGGGCTGGAACCATCGTGTTTCCACCAGGGTCGAGCCTGTTTCCAGGCTGGATCCACTTAAAGTCAACAGTGGACCCTGTCCAATAACCCAGCTGGATCCAGCCTGTTTTTTTTTTTTGTGTGTGTGTGTACTTGTCACAGTCCTTCAAGAGAGTGAACATAGCATTTGAAAGCAATGAAAAGTGTTGCAGGTAGTTTTCAGCAAGGATACCCTGCAGACAAGGAAAAACGCAGAAAAATAACCGAGCTTCCAAAAGCGATGGTGGAGTCGTCGGTATTATTCTTCTGTTGATGCAGGGTAATTCCTAATATAGTACACCCATCCCAAGTAACACGCTATGATGTCTACACCACAACATTCGGAAATCCCCCTATCTAAAAGCCAAAACCTAGTCGCCGTTGACGAGTCCTTTTGGCAAGGCGTGCAAATTCCGGACCGAAACCAGCGCATTATTAATTCAAGTGACTGACGACAACGGAGCCCAAGCATCTGAAAAACTACGCAAAATCCGCATTGATCATCACTTCAATCGTCTATTCGCATTGGCAGACGAGTACATCAGGTCCCATGAAAAAGTCGCGAAACATCAGTAATCTATCGCCCGCTATCATGGCAACATCAACCCCGAGGCCAGCTGTGGCAGCACCTACCTTTAGGGGTGGACCCGATGAGAGTATCCACGAGTGGATCACCTGGTATGAGCACGTCGCCGGAATAAACCGCTGGGACCAGGACACAAGAATTAAGTGCTTATACGTGGCCCTCAAGGGAGACGCGAGGAAATGGTACACAACCAAAATGCTGACCAGTGCACCATCAACCTGGGACGATTGGAAACGGGAGATGATCCAAAGCTTCGGGGGCCACCAAACCACAGAGGCGTTCCACCTCCGCCTCTGCAACCGCAGCCACACGCCACTGGAAGCACCCGAGCAATATTACTTGACGTCCTCCAGCTTTGCGCTCGTGTGGACCCACAGATGACCGAGACGACGAAGCTGCGGCATCTCATGAAGGGGTTACGACCCGACGATATACAGAAGATTATCCTCGTAAATCCCCAGACGTGGGCGGAACATATCCAGACACATTCCCAGCTTTCGTGGACAGCGACGCCTTGCGCCCTCTCGCTACCATTGAGTGAAACTTGCCGCCAAGACAATAGAAAAGTGCTGTAGCAGCTGTTCTATCCGAGGTATCGTAATATTCACGAGGATACACGTTCAGACATATATTCTAAGCTTATACAAACGAAAAATATCGCTATACATGAAATACATTTGGTTCCCCAGACATCCCGCTTTTCGGACCGTGAGTACATCGGAGGTATGGGGATTTTCACGCAGGAAACGATTTCATCGCTTAATATCTCTGGCAATGTATGATGCACTGTAATATTCCCGTGGATATGCGTTGTAGGGTACCTCTAGATTCAACATTTAGAAGAAGTTTAAGAGTCACACAATCGTCTGCGGTTCCCCTGCACGGCAAACTTGGCCCAAATGCCAAAATTCGGAAACAGTCAAACTGGCTTCTCCGCGTTGCAGCGGTGTGTAGCAGGGAAGTTACCTTTACGCGTCAGTGGAACTTCTCTCTGCTTATTTAGATTTAGTAACTGCATTTGACCTCATTTCTTGAGTTAGATATAATTTTGAGAGCATGGCTGGTACATTATGCGCCCGCGGGTGGAACACGACTTTTGAAGCGTTATCTCTTGTCATATTAATTATTAAGATGTCGCTGTTCGATGAATTCGTTTGTGTTAACGTACGTATTTGAGAAAATTTTAGCAGTATACTTTTTGTTTATCACCAATTGCCACTCGGTTTTAAGAATATCTGGCAACACAACAGTGCATGTTCACGTAATTATATTGTACACACTGATAATAACTTCCCAAAGCATTCCCAGAAGCGCGGGACACAGCTTTCTTTAAGTTGGCTTGACCGGCGTACTCGCTGCCCTTCGCAACTGTGGGCCGGTCCAATGTTGTTCCCACGACAAAAGAAGCACTGACAAGCTCAGTGTGGCCTGCGAAGCGTCTGTATCTTCATTCCTGAAGGTGACAGCAACGGGCGGTGTTGGCCCACTGGTGACGATTTTGGTTGTAGCTTTCGAGGGCCGTGGTTCGATCCGCGGCCTACTTGGTGTTTCTTTTAATTATTATTATATTCATGTATTTTCTATTTTTCATCTTTTGTAGAGGGAGCTATGAGAGAAATGGCAGGGTGAGAGCGTCAGAATTTTGGCTTAATAATGCCGTACTGGCTCTATGTCATACTGCATGCTGTTCGTTTTGACTTACTTCACCGTTATACAGGAATTTCCGTTTTGCACAGTGCCGCGCGATTTTGTTATAATGTAGATGATTGTCAATCCTCTAACATGAGTTTCAAACTTGTGGCTTAAACGTCCTTTGTTGCCTGTGAAGGAGCAACTCATCCAAGTTTCATTCGAGATCGATGTGACGACGGAACCAATTATGCGAGTCAACTTTGACGCGTTCTAATGGTAAAGGGAATTAAGATGAACAAACTACCACGCGCGTCTCTTGCAGTGTTAATACATGTCAATCATTTAGCATACATTTCGGACATGTGGCATAAACTTGCTTTATTCCCCAACTCGCCAAAACTTTCGTTCTCAGAATAGCGCAAGGCCGTAATCTCCTTTAACTTTAACTCGTTAACGGGTTAACTCATTCTAGGTACCAAAATAATGAATATGTTAAAAATACATGCCCTGCTGAATATGCATGAATATGTAACAATACATACACGGTACGCGCCGTTAGACCGACTAAATTTTATAAAATCTGGGATTGACTTCTTTTTTTTTTTCGAAGTCGTTGAATATATCTATTCCCGACGGGATCTACTCAATGGTGGTGGTGTATCAGTAAATAGCGCAGCCGTTAATTAACTTTCGTAATTAATCTTTATAATTAATGAAACTACGTTGACTGCGTGAGACTGTAACACGCAAAATTTGGAATTAAGCATTGAAAGGTCCTCATGATAAGACCGAGAACAAACTGAAGTGTATGATACAGTGATAACAAAGTAACAAGGTACAAGTAAAAAGTGATGTGCAGTTACTGAATTCGTCTTAGTAGCCTATGGAATATTTTTTTTCATCATAATGTAGGGTAATTTCTGAGGTTTTCTTCCGACTCTGTCACACATACACAGGTACAGGCCCTTAGAAGTCGCCCCGGGACGCACATTTCTCATCGTCGACGGCATCCCCATTTCCCACAGAGAGAACAAAAATGGATATTGACCAGCCTTACGAGTGCCGGTCATCCCGTTCCACACGCTACGAGTAGCACCCCAGAATTATGAGCAGCAGTACAGCAAAGAAAGGATTGGCAAAATTTATCAGAACTTATTATCACGTTTTCATAGATTAGGAAATTGCTGCTGATAGCCACCCAAGCAGCACAATGTACTGAAAGTCGAGTGCAATAGGGGTGGACAGTATGTGTCTTATCGATGTCCCTTAGTTTCACGAGTCTGTTCAAGGCCTTCCACCTACCCGTCCACCCCTATTGTACCCGACTTTCAGTACATTTTGCTGCTTGGGCAGGCTTCGCGTGCGATATCTGATGTTCCCTTTCTCGTCTGCCCACGCCTCTTTCCATCTTCCTTCTTCCTCATCTCATACTTTTCTTTCAAGTTGCCTTTCTTACATGTTCTTCTGCTATCAGGCAGAACCTGCATCAAAGGAGGTGTCCCTGAATTCTGGTCATGCTGCAGCGCATTCGCCAAGCCACCATCATGGCCCAATGCGCACTAATGCCATCGCCATTTTCACCACTAGATCAACAGCCAGCAACGCAGGTCACGGGTACGACTTTTTCACAGCACACATTGGGTCTACATCCATCACAGCACCCGAACTCTTTCGGAGTACCTCTGCCACCAACAGCCATGTCAAGCCTGGCGGCACTGGCAGCAACCTGCGCACCAGCCACACAGCTGCAGGAACAACGGAAACCGCAAGGGCGACCTTAAGGCACTTGGCCTATCCCTTCGCTTCCTGGAGGAAAGGCTCGCAGCTCTAGAAAGCAGTTTTCTTCGCCCCCGGCTCGATGGCTACCGGCACAGAGACGGAGCGACGACGGGAGGCCACTGTGCGACTATTGCCACCGCAGGGGCATATACAGGGTGTCCCAGAAAACGTGTCATTGAATTATAATAAAAAAAACTACGCCACCTAGAATCATGCGGTGAACGGCATTTGTTCTTATTAGGTTTTTGCCACCTTGTAAAGTTAATGTCATGTATCCCAAGTTTAATTATGTAAATATTTGCGAACTCAACTCGGAAATTTGCCAAGGGAAGGTCACTTTTTTACCCCATCAATGTGAAGAGCGTGTCTAATTTACTCAAAATCATGATAATTGACAGTGATATTCACGAGCTATCCCATCTGAAAAAATAGCTGAATATCACGCTTTTCAGAGCATCGGACCATAACGCGCGATGACTTTTTGAGCGCAATCGCTCGCAGTCCGACGAAAGGAGGTTCCGAAGCCAGCCCACAGAGTGATAGTAGAAAAAGTAACAGTTCCTAAAATTGGGAGAGGGAAAGCATTATCCCAGCGAAAGTCGGACGTGATAAGCCATGCCTGCGTTATCTCTTTCTGCGAAGCCGGGGTGGGCTGGGTTTCCAACCTCCTTTCGTCGGACTGACAAAGATTGCGCTGAAAAATTCATCGTGCGCTATTCTGTGCGACCTCCATAGAGCCTGAAGTTCGGCTATTTTTTCCGATGGAATAGCTCTTGAATATCCCTGTCAGTTATCATTAATTTGAGTAAATTAGACACGCTCTTCACATTGGTGGGGTAAAAAAGTGACTTTTACTAGGCAAATTTCCGACTTAAGCTAGCAAAAATTTACATAATTAAACTTACGTTACATGACATTCACATGAGGAGGTGGCAAAAACCCAGTAAGAACAAATGCCATCGAACGCATGACTCTAGGTGGTGTAGTGTTTTTATTGTAATTCAATGACACGTTTTCTGGGACACCCTGTATACAGGCAGTGCCGCAAGCGCATGAACGACGAGCAGACAGGGTCCGGAGGCGAGCGTAGTCATCCCCACCGTGGTCACCCCCAAGAAAGTTTCCTGCAGACGGGAAATGGAAAAGGGCCATATGTAAGGGGCCCGCCTCGCCGCCCTACCGCAACGCTTTCCAAGAATGAACTTTTAACTCTCTCTGTGACAGCTCAAGGGGTCACAACGGACTTTGTTATAGACACTGGTTCGGCAGTGAACATAATATCGTCAACTTTTGCGTCTTCTATACGCGGTCTGACTGTGAAGCCAGCGCCACATGTCTTTATCAAAACTGTGAGCGGGAATTTGGTGCACCCGTCAGGAGAACTTACACTATGCATTAATTTTTTCGGACAGTTTTTCTTTTGAAGTGTCATTTTTAATTGTGAGATACTTTCAATATGCCATTCTCGGGGGACTTCCTTTTTGCAAGGACGCAGAAGTTTTAATTGACTCTCATAATCGCAAGCTGTGTATTGTTAATGAAACGTTTCTCATTAATCTAGTGGATTGCAATATAAAGTGTTCGAATCAAATTGTACCTGTGTACAGCACTTGTTAAATGCGCATAGATCCAGGTACTGAAGTAGTGCTGCCAGTAAGTATGCGTAACGATGGCCCACAACGTATAGAGCCCAATCCGAAACTGAAAAATGGGCTGTCCGTGGCCCGAACAATCAGCAATGTGCAGCAGAGTAAGGGATTTGTTCGCGTAACGAATCCGACCTCATCGCCGATTATAGTACATGCTTCTAGTAAGGTGGGCTCAGCCAGTTCCATACTGAGCACGCAGCTTTGCCTCGTGGCACCACAGGAGAAGACGTACTAAAATCGCGTCAATCAGGGCAGTGTTAGTCGACAATTAGGGCCACAACTAACAGACCAGGAGGAAACATCACTGCGCACCCTCGTAGGCAAAATTGACTATCTGTTCACGAGCAAAGAGAACCCTATCCGTCAGACGAATTTTGCTGAACATATTATCGACACAGGTAGTGCAACGCCAATCAAGCGGCACCCATATCGCCGATCGCCGTACGAGCGCGACGTTATTCGAGCTCAGGTGCGCGAGATGTCGAAGGACGGCATTATACGCGAATCCGACAGCCCGTGAGCCTCGCCGGTAGTGCTAGTCCGGAAGCCAAATGGGGGCCGCCGTTTTTGTGTTGACTTTCGAAGGGTCAATGCCGTGACGAAAATAGACGTGCATCCACTCCCTCGCATTGATGACATCCTAGACGTACTGCAAGGAGCGAAATATTTCACGACCCCCGATTTGACGTCAGGATACAGGCAAGTCGGTATCCACGAGAAGGACAAGGAGAAGACTGCCTTCACCTGCAGCGTAGGCTTGTACGAGTTCAACGTGGTACCGTTCGGGTTGTGCAACGCTGCAGCCACTTTTCAGAGAATGATCAACAAGGCACTTGGTGGTCTCCTCTGGAGAGTGTGCTTAGCCTATCTGGACGACATTGTGATATTTTCTAGAATAGAAGCGCACGTGAAAGGATCTAGAGGAAGTATACTTCGTGCTCTGGGTGACGCGAACCTGCAACTTAGGTTCGAAAAATGCAAATTTGCTGAGGGCGAACTTAAGTACTTGGGACATGTACTCAGACTTGTACGTATTTAGAGTATTGTATTTAAAATACTGTATTTTAAATACAATGTGCGGTATTTTGGTACTCTACTCAATACTTTTTGTTTTGCGTATTTGTACTCTATTTAAAATACATTTTATGGTATTTTCTACTCAATACTCTAATTACATATTTTGGATCTCCCTGTCAACCTTTCTGCGTCTCGTCTTTCCATTATCTTGCTTGTTCAGTGGAAATTTCCTGAGTCCCTCGGACTTGACCCGGACATTGGCCCTTCTTGGAAGTCTCCATTTGGAGATCTTGCCCCGTGTGTACTAATCCTTGGCGAGGGGGGTTCTATTATGTGTGCCCTGACGCGGTAACGCCGAATTCTGACCTCGCCGAGCAGGGACCTGCTAGAAGTTTGCTTTGGTCTGGGTCACACATACTTCGTGGAGTTATGTGGTATCTCTTTGTCACCTTTTTGGAACTTGTGTTTAGATGACTCCTATTCCTATCACACAGGGACGGCTTGCGTAATACGCCGGGTTTAGGTGATTCATGTCACATAGTGGCGACTTGCCCCATTGACCAGTGACTGGTGACTTTTTGCGTTCAAGGATAAATAGTATCTTAATTTTATTTCAAATACTTTTTGAAGTATTTCGTACTCTATCTTAATTACTTTAATCTTCATGTATTTATACTCTATCTTAATTACATTCTAACGTCAGTATTTATTACCTTATCTTAAATACATTTTTGAGTATCTTGTACATGTCTGCATGTACTCGACGGAGGTCACATAAAACCTGACCCTATGAAGATTAATGCGGTACAAGAGGTCCCCCCGCCAAGGGACCGGAGCGAAGTGCAAAGTTTTCTTGGAATCTGCAACTACTATCGCCGATTCATAAAAGGTTTTGAGCGCATAGCAGGACCATTAACCAATCTCACAAGGAAGGGCGTACATGGCGAGCTTGCCATGATGACATAACGGCAGCCCATCAGGTAACAAGCGCACATGGGAGAAGATACGAGGCAGGTACTTCTGGTGGAAGATGTTTTCGGACGTTACGAAGTATGTGATGGGCTGCGAAGATTGCCAGACAAGAAAAGTGCCTCCTCTCAAGCCAATGGGGTTCCTGCAACCCATTCCACCTGTTTCACGCCCCTTTCAGTAGGTTGAAATTTATTTCGTGGGCCCACTTACGAAGTCGAATACCGATAACCGTTACATCCTAGTAATGACGGACTACCACTCCAAATTTGCGGAAGCCGTTGCAACTCCAGTAGCCACTGCATCCTGTGCGGCCAAATGATTCGTTGAGAACATCGTGCTCAAACATGGTGCTGCACATAAGTGTGAAAGTCCGTACAACGCCCAGGAGCACCGTATGCATGTAATCCGGAACAATTCCAGACCCAATCCCAAAATGTGACATGTTTATTAGTGAAGCTTTATATACCCGCAGACGGGGTGGTTATCCTCTAATGACTGCTGCTACATCGGTCCGTTCTCTTGTGGTGTCAGTGGTGCTATGGTTCATGGCTGAGACATACTACTCCTTTATGGTAGCACCAACTACATCCGTAGTACCCGTCAAAGGAAGGTATTCGTGTCCGGCTTTCCTTTACCACACCAAAGCCCAGCTAAAAGCATGTATCTCTGCCTCACAGTTGGCGGCAACTCATTTACCATCACGTGAATGGGCCAAGCTGATACGTGCAATAGAGAATATTACACTCAAGCTGTGCACGTCTAATGTGACAACACCACAAAGAAAAGAAGAAGAAAAAAAAACGCACTGGCAAGAACCACTCCAATGAGAAATATGCTGATGTGGCTCATTGGTTCAACGAGGCATGCGGGCATTAACACTTTCTGTGATTTCTCATTAAGACTCATTGAGTATTGCACCATTTTCAGTATACTTTTTCCCCCAAATTATCTATTGGGAATTAAAGTTTTTGTGGTCACTGAATGAGATCTGAGTACATGATATCCAATAGGTTCAATGAAATGAGATTTTCATAAGATTTTGAATAAGACAGTTTCCAGCAGGATAGGCTACCAGCTATCTCACATCCCTATAGGCAAAATGTCCCTGTGGCGACACTTAACTGTCGTCCGTAACGACATAGTCTATTAGATGCCGAGGAGGTCGGCGTTCTCGTCGAGGACGCTGTAACGTAGCCACGGAGCCGTTGGACAATACTTCCTGTTGTATTTCACTTGTTCCGACTGTTGTTGCAGATGGATCTTGAGATACTGCCTTATTGGCTGCGCTTAGAGCCACTAGATAGGAACTCTAGCTGCGCTGGTACAAGGTGGTCCTGTTGAGGCTGGACTGCTAATTGTGTTAGCAACATCCAATAAGTATAGTGCCACGTATGGAGGCACAAAAGGCTTCAACTGTGAGACGTGAACTATTCGTTGGTCACACTGTAAAGGCTGACTCGTTCTTGTAATCTTCTGTACGACAAAGGCCACAGGAGCCTTTTGTTCTGTGATCTGATACGGGCCCGTGAATTTGGGTGCTAACTTCTCTGCTGCAGAAGAACTGGTACTGCACGCTGCACCCAGACCACTTGGCCAACCTCGAAGTTGTGGTTGCGATGTGTTGTGTGGTAACGTCGCTTCTTGGTTGCCTGAGCGTTTCCGGTGTTGTGGGCTGCATATATGTGCCCTTTCTCAACCATGTGAAGGATACGGTCATGAAGCGTTGTTTGGTTCTGTTGTCGGTGCTTTTGCCTGGGAAGGTTGGGAACGTGGCCAAATATAGAAGATCATAAGTAGAGAAGGCAAGCAAGCTGGTGTATACGATTGAACTGAAACATCTCCTTGAGTCTGAGGAGCAACGAAGGGGAGGTCAACACAGGATGGACATGTGACAAGAACCGACAACGACGACTCGTGTAAGTCGTCATTGTCGGTTCTTGTCCCTTGTCCCTTGGGATGCGGCTGTTTTCGCCGCGCGCATTATGCGCGGATTCTTTTATGACTTTCGTTCCGTTTCTTTTTAATTTAGTTTATTATCATTGTTTTTATGAATGCATTTTCCAGATTTACTTAATCGAGGGAACTTTTTTTTTCGTCACCATAACAACTGCGTATAAAGGAACGGGAGTTACAAGTGGTTGGACAATACAAGCCGTGGTAGAATATCTCCCGGCGTCTTCCAAAACGATTCCAGACTCAACAAACTTCCAAAGCTGGCACCCAGCAAACCACCAACGGCACACAGATGTGCATAAGACGTCACAACATGGATATTTGGATATCCAGTGGATTTTCGTGAGGGTCCAACTTACATCCACTGGATATCCATAGGTGCTGGGCTTTACGCCCTGTTTTCTGATCCCAGGAACCTCCAGACAATGTCTTTCATGGACATGTGGATATGAGATGGATATTGTTCGGTGCAGGTATAAAAACCCCGTAATTCAGTAGTTCTTACATACCGTGTGTAGTTTTATCGGTACAGTGTACTATAGTATCATAGCCCAATGTTATTATTTAAGGGCCTATTGTTAAAAATGCACTCAACCTTCAAAAAAAAAGAAAAAGAAAACAGCAAAAAGAAACCCTTTTTGCCCTCTCCACCACGAACGTGGATTTGGAGGGAGACCGGAACATTCACAGTGGCCTTTCTTGGCGAAATGGCCGGAGGCCGGAGCGTATACTGAAGTACAAGTTGTTAGCTCTGCTGTGTTTAAGTGATAAAACAAAAAGTGTGTCTTTTCGGGTGGCACGAGCGATAAATTTATGCACTATTGCGTGAAATATTGGGTTAAAAAAAGGGTAATCGCGTTTGCATTGCTATCCGTAGGATAGGCCGAGCGTTTTTAATGGAATTGCCTCGCGAACCTGGTGAGGTCTTTGTTTTGGGCAGGCTATTTTATGAGTGCCCGACGCCGGTCCTGTTGCGGTGCATTTGATATGCTTTCCTGAAGCAGCGTGCTTTGTTCTTGTAGTGTGGTTCACGCCTTTAGCTCCAATTCTATCAGTTGAAATGAATAGAAGTGTAGAAATGAGTAGAAGTGATTTTCCCTGATCGCATAAGGTAATTTGTGTATACCTTTGTCTTGTGCTTTCTTTAAGCAGGGACAATGCAGCTGTGTGTATCGCATTATGCAATAATTTTCTGATAGCAGAAGTGAGTGCCTTTTTCTCAATTTATTAACGTGCGCCACTGTTTCTTGCAGTTACAGCTATTGGAGCGAAAGTGCGTGTAATTTTTCACTGCTCTTTCTTCTTTCACTGCATTTACTCAGAATGTAGAAACAGTCAGCATTCAGGTAGAGCAGAAGAAAGCCGCTTGGCATATACCGGGTGTTTCAGTTAAATCCCCGGGCTAAATAGTTCGCGAACGGGTGGACCAATCGGTATGGCCGCGACAAAAATACGTATACCGAAACCGATTAATTACTGACTGCAACAAATGACCGCTTCGGTGGCAGATTATTCTCTAAAAGGTGTCCAGTGAAGGTACCAAAAGGGGTAGCACCCATTTTAATGTAGACGGCGCCCTACTTTAGAAGTTACGTTTTTTCACGAAACTCATTTGAATTTTTATTTAAATAATGAGCACCTCCCACTCATTCACACGGTGCGCAGCTTTTAGGTGGTATCGGACAGATACTTGTAAAAAATAAAGTTCTTCGATTGGTGCACCCGTTCGCGAATTATGTAGCCCGGGGATTTAACTGAAACACCCTGTATAGCTGAGTTCATGAGAATTGATTTTCTTTGTTCTTTGTTTCTTTTTTGTTAGATGTTATTGAGTGTCAGTATTCACTTTGCTTGATATGTTGATGGAGTAAGCTGTTTGCAGTTATAAGTATTTGTGCAGAAATGCTGGTATCTGAGCGTGGAGGAGAAATTCCTATAAAGCACCTCTCCTTGTGCATTCCTAAGCTGCTGTCTGTGTGTGCGCGCGCGTGTGTGCTTTTTCCCTGATTTGTGACGTCATCATGGCATGTTGGGGCTTGTTTAGCAGTGTCTTTCTTGTTACAATTTTACCCGCCGCTAGTATCTGGTTGTTATCTTGTGTTAGCCGTTGAGTTTCGTAGCGATGTGTGGTGACTCTGCTATTATTCCTGAGCGCTCCGTTTTAAGCCTTTTCCCTGCTCACTTAAAGGAATTTGTGTGCCCTTGTCCTGTGCTTTCTTTATGCAAGGGCAATGCGGCTGTGTATGTAGCATTATGCAAGAATTATCTGATAGCAGAAATGGGTGTCTTTTTCTTAGTTTATTAGCGTACGCTTCGGTTTTTGAAGTCATTGCAATTCAAGCACAAGTGCGCACAATTTTTTGCTGACGTTTCCCTTTTTCACCGATTTTACGCATAAGAATGCCGCATGGTAAAGCTGAATTCGTGAGAAGAGGGCTTGTATGTTTTTTGTTTGTTAGATTTCATTAGGAGCACGGTGTGTTGAGGAAGTCAGCTGTTTGCAGTTGTCGGTATTTGTGCAGAAATGCTTGCATCTGAGCGCAGGACATAAATTCCTAGCACGCCACCCTCAGTGTAAATTAATTATTTTGGATGCGAGTCTGCTTCACTGCATGACAAGGCTGAAATGCCAAGAAAGAAAAACTTGCAGCGCTTGATTGATAGTAATCCAAGTAATAGTGCAATTATAGTTTCCATATGAAGTAGAATTTTAATAGGCTCCTAAAATTATAGTTTCGTAATAGTCTTTCGAAACTGCAATGCAATAATCATTAATATAGTAGGAATGCAATCACATCATATATCTGTTCCCGTAAAGGCGTTCTGTCTAGTCCTCCGTCGAGCGCGAATGGAACTTTGCCCCCAGGCTTTCGCTCCTTTTTGCTCGCAGGTGTAGCCTCAGACAATGAATATAGAAAATATTGAGAGCCACGTAATACATAAGCCAGGGTCACAATTATTATTATTTCAAAGAGCAGTGGTAGTTTACTGCTGTTGTGATTCTAATGACCGTGATAAACCTTTACAGTGAAAATCGTTAAGATCAGCGTTCATGGATGATACTTTTAATTTTAATGTAAGAATGAATATCATTAAGAGTAGGTAAAAAGAAATAATCTTGCGATTCAATAAATAATAGGAGTATTTCTCTTTGCCGCTGCATTCTTCAGACAGGATGTGATTACGTCATGCAGTCTTTCAGGTGTCTGTAGCAATGCATTGACCGTTACTGGGAAAAAGTGTAGCAATAAAAAAATGGGAGGTTGGTCGATGGTGTGCATTGTCCTGGACGATTTATGATGAGCACTGTTCTTCGAATAAGAGGAGTGTGTGTGCTTAGAATAGTTGGATATGCTGGTTTTCCACTTTGTTCAAGTGTTTCTCTGCGCTTTTGTTCCCCTGGTTGTCTGAAAAACATGAGATTTTTCCTGACATGACAGTGGTCGTCCTGACATGCCCAGACCTGTTCAGATGTGCTTTCCTTCTACATGTAGTTCTGTTTTCTTTTTTTCTTTTTGAAAAGAAACATTCTTGTCTTGACGATAGTGCTGCCCTGAATTGGAGTAGTGCTAGAATGATTCTTAATATTTTTGTGATTCAATTAGCTCAGTGAGTAACCGCAAGGGGGACAGGTGCATGGCTTTATTCAGGAGGAAAAGAAGCGTCATTATTCAGTTATCTCCCTGGTTCTCGGATGAGACGGACATCTCTTCTGAGCTCGTCGTATTTAGCCATTGATGGTGTTAGGATATTTTGTTCTTTCCTGTATTCGCAAGTCTCATTCAGTAAGACTTTGGGATTGAAATGCTTAATTCCTACCATCAGCTTTCATGCATGGTGCTTTTTTGCAATAGTTTTTTTGCTTCCTATGCAATCGTTATAGAAGAATAAAGGAAATAATCTTGGGATAGTGATTCAATAAGTCACAGGTCCCGTGTCTACAGCGTACGCGTTCTTGAATCATGCAGCTGCATGCATGGGTGACGACGTCATGCCGCGGCTCTATTCTTTCAGGTGGATCTTGTCCAGTTGAGCATTAGTGGAAGAAAACAGTGTAGCCCTGAGACAATAGGCTGACGTCACGACCAATGAGCAAGGTCTGCAGAGGGCGCAAGGATTAACTTTTCTCTTGGACACTGACGTGAGTGGACGCGTTAATTTTGTTCCTAGCAATTGTGTTGGCCGTTAGTGAAAAAGCCTAGCTTCGGTGGAATTCTGTTTGCCTCTGACGGGGTACGAATGTATTGTTCGTCACTGGTGAATGGTGGATTTTGTGTCGAGGGGATTTACAATGAGTGAATGCAGTGTACGTGTCCGGTGAGTGTCTTTTTCACTCTGTTCAAATGTTTTTCTGTGTTTGCTTTCCTCTGTTGCCCGGCAGTCGTGCGATTTTTTCTCGTTTAACAGCACTCATTGAGCAATGTTCTGACATGCCCTGACCTGCATGTTTTGTATTTTTCCTTTGTGGACGAGAAAGATTCATGTTGATCGTTCTTGTCTTGAAGATGATGCTAGTGCTGCGGCACTCTTGATCTGAATGGGAATAGTGCTAGAACGATTCTTCATAATTTTGCGATTAAGTTAGTTTAGAAAGTAACCGCAAGAGGGACAGATGCGTGACTTTATAGAGGAGAAAAAAGCATTCAGATTCAGTTCTGTGCAGGGCTGTCGGATGGAGCAGACGGATCGTTCTGCGCTCCCCGTGACTCCTGTTGTGGTGCCTGATTCGTTGTGTAACTAATTCTTTCGCACAAGATAACTTTGTTCCCCCTTTTCTATGATTTTCATGCCCGTGCATGCGCTGGTTGCTGTTGTCCAGGCATCCCCGCCATTTTCTATCTTCCGTAAAAGCTACTTTGGGAACGAGGGTAGCGCTGGCGTGACTCTTAATAATTTTGTCATGAAATTAGTTGAGAAAGTAACCGCTTGGGGGGTGCAGATGCGTGACTTTAGAGATGAGAACAAAGCATTACTATTCAGTTCTGTGCCTGGCTGTCGGATGGAGCAGTTGCATCGTTCTGCGCTCCCCGTGACTGCTGTTGTGTTGGGCTCATTTGTTGTGTAACTAATTTTTGTTGTTGGTAGCTATTGATGGTTAGCATATCTACTCTTACTTTCCCAGCCTTTGTATTATGAGTGTTTTTCTCCTCGCATGTCTAGAGCTGTCCTAACCTGCCCAGACATGTCATGATGACATCACAGCTGATGTCACAGGATGTCCGGAACTGGTGGTCATAGCTGCGATGCTTTCCAACCTGCCTGTGTGCTCCGTCGCCCAGTGATGGTCAGCGGCCGTTCAGGACCGCTTTCTTCAAGATGGCGTCGTTGATCTTCAACTAAACTCCTTCTCTCCACTCTATCTATTTTTTTTCTTTTTTTTATGGGCTCTCGTTGCTCACAACTCACAGCTGGCCTGAACACGAGTTAGACGCTCCCCAATTAGTGTGATGACTCACTGGATGACGCTGATCACTGTTGGGGGGGTCCCAATTAACTCTAATTGCTAAGTAAATCGTGTTTAAGGCTAGTTGTGAGTTTTGGGCTACGAGAGTCCATCCCATACTGCTCTCATACGGTTCATTTCTTTCTTCTGCCACACGGTACTTCCACCAGCTTTCAGGACCAGGAGAGCACATTCCATGGTTTGGCGATTCATTGGTTGAAAGCTTATGAAAGTACGTCGCCCAGATGTCTTGTCGCATCTTTTGCAGGTCTCCTGTATTACGTCTTATGGCAAGTCCACAATATAGTTCTGGGGTTCATCTACTTTATCCGTGAGTCTCCCTCCTCCTGCAAGAGGTTTTCCGTCACTCAGAAACGTTCCTTTGCTCTCCCTCTTGAACTTGCGAAGACGTGTGCCCATTCTCTTTTGAACGTGTCCGATGCACTCCAGCTTCTCTACACAGATGTCTTCGCCATAGGGATTAGAAGGTGCTACCTTCCTAAACCCTTTGCTGTCACCATCACCTAAGAATTTTGAGTAATATGCACCTCGCTGCTCCACGCTCCTGTTGAAAATTCTCACAGCCCCCTCAACTTCCATAGCCGCACCTTCAAAGTTCTTCTGACAACCAGTCGAATGACGAGACCCTTCTGTGTCTGTGTTGCTCTCACGCAGGCACCCTTGGCAAAATTTTGCAAGATATTCAATGTCGATTAGTTTTCCAGTATCTATAGACGTTACACTCACTACACCATTATTGGATGTGTGACCCTGCTTTTGCCAGGTTCCATCGAGGGCTACAGCGATTTCCAGACTTCCACTTTCCTCCGTGGCCTCTTTTGCAGCAGCTTTCATATATACTTCTGCTACAGCTTGCAAATGTGTAGCTAATTCGCCTGTGTAAGTTCCAAACTTCACTGGAGGGCTTGAGAGGTTCAAATTCGCTAAGAGGGTTTTCCCGGCAGTGTAGCCCTTCCCAACTGAGCGGAGGCCGCACACTAGACCCATATTTGCTTCCAAAAGACCTCAGTCAGTCCTTTCGGAAGTGAAGTAAGAATTAGACGCCCCACATGACTTACACGAAAGAGCACACTTCAAAACCACTCCCGCTCTTTCACTCATCCGTTCCGAAGCCTTCATGCTGCCCCCACATACTTTACAACAGCACGACATGATCACCTCACTCAATATCTTACTGTCTATGAGAAGAAACCCGTCAGCTTTGTCACAGCAAATATCCGGCTGCTCGGCGAAAGGCGGCGGGGGGGGGGGGGGGGCGGAATATGCATTTATTAAAAGGAAAGGTCCGGCTCGGCGAAAGATCCAGACAGCTTCTTTCGGAATAGGCAGTCATGACTCGCCGTGACGTGTTGAGCATCTGCTGGTGGATTTGACTGTATTTCCTCGCCCTTAGAAGGTACCGATGGTGTTGTTTCTTCCCGCATACCTTGTTTCATGTGCTGGTTACCTCGAAATTTCCGTTTCTGGAACGCTGACTTTGGTTTTGTCATCGTTACAAAGCAAGTAGCACGCAGTACACGTTAATTTTGCAAAGGGTTGGCTTGGATACCCGAGTGGCTGTACAGCCGCATGCACCAAGGTGTCTAGCACAAGGTATCTGCAGCCATTAAACTTGGTTTATAAAATAAAATAAAATAAGACAAAAGCGAAAAATCGATTTTTCGGGATTTTGGATGCCGGGTGGCTTTAAGAAGTGAGTCCGCCTGAACTTTTTAATTTTTACACTTGCAACAAATATCGTATTGACAAAAACATAATTTTAGCCTGGTTTTTACGTTGTCAAAGGTAAATATTCCATTTAAAGGTAGTAAGCTCCTAGCACTTGGGACATACTTCTAGGTGTATCAAGTTCGGGTGTTCCACGAAAATCCCCCGGCTGAATAATTCGTGAACAGGTGGCGCTATCGAAGAAATTTCTTTTCGGTAAAGATCCTTGGGACATCGACCATGAACTGAGTAGTGAGCGACTCATTTGCAGACGCTCGCTAATTAGATAAACATCTTAACTTCTAACTTTTACTTCGCACGCTTACGGAACCTCTGTTTTACGCATCGGGACCTTCAGCGAAAAATATTGCAAGGAAAAAACCCGCATCGACACTTAGTGATTTTTTCGAGTAATTCATCTACGAGCGCTATCCTAGCCAACCGCACCCGATGACAACGTTTCTAACGTATGGGATAAGTATGGGTAACGTACGCCTTTCTTTCTTTCTTTTTTTTTTTTTTTTTTGTACCGATGATACCGTACATAAGGAGACAAAGAAAGGCTCCGCCTCCCGTCTTTAACAAATCAGGCGAGAGCGTTGTTATTCGGGATGATGGTTGGCTAGGAGCGTGCTTTTTTTTAAAGAGTGTGCCCACTAGTTCACAGTGCTCGCGGCGCATTCGTCATCATCCACGATAACAGCACGCTACCTCACCTACGGAACGACAGAACCGGCAGTGCCGTTTGCCAGTCGCTTTGAGAAGGAATATCAAAGCGTCTCTTGCGGTTGTTCCTAATCATCCATCAACCCCATGTGTCAACCAGGCTGATGGACACGAAATTGACAGCCAGATAGCTGATCCGAAGAACGCATTGATGCGCTGCTCCGCGCAAGAAATATGTAAACCGAAACCAATTAATTACTCGAAAAAATCACAAAGTGTGGATGCGGCTTTTTTCTTGCAATATTTTTCACTGAAGGTCCCGATGCGTAAAACAGAGGTTCCATAAGCGTGCGAAGTAAAAGTTAAAAGTTAAAATGCTTATCTAATAAGTGAGCTAATGCAAAGGAGCCGCTCACTACTCAGTTCATGGCCGATGTCCCAAGGATCTTTATCGTAAAGAAATTACTTCGATAGCGCCACCTGTTCACGAATTATTCAGCCGGGGGATTTTCGTGAAACACCCTGTATACAGGGTGTCCCAGAAAACGTGTCATTGAATTTTAATTAAAACCCTACGCCACACAGAATCATGCGGTCAACGGCATTTGTTCTTACTATGTTTTTGCCACCTCCTGTTGTGATCTGATCTGTGAACTGAACTCGGAAATTTGCCAGGTAGAGGTCACTTTTTTACCCCACCAATGTGAAGAGCGGACGGAATTTACACAAATTAATGATAATTGACAGCAATATTGAGGATCTATCGTATCGGAAAAAAATATCCGAAAATCGTGCTCTACGGAGCTCGCAGAGGATGCGCGGAACGAATTTTTCAGCGAAATCATTCTCAGTCCGACGAAACGAGGTTGAAAACCCAGCCCACATTGACATGGTAGAAAGAGATAACACAGACATGGCTTATCGCGTCCAGCTTCGGTTGGGATCATACCTTCCCTCTCTCAATTTCAGGAACTGTCACTTTTTCTCCTATCACTCCCTGGGCTGGGTTTCCAACCTCCTTTCGTCGGACTGCAGCGATTACGCTCAAAATTCCTCGCACGTTAAACTCAAATGCCTCGAGAAGCATAACGTTCGTCTATTTTTCACGATACGATAGATCCTGAATATCACTGTTAATTATCATGAATTTGTGTAAATTCCGCGCTGTTCATGTTGGTGGGGTAAAAAAGTAACCTTTACTTGGCAAATTTCCGACTTCACTTTACAAAAATTTAAATAATTAAACTTAGGTTACATGACATGCACATCAGGAGGTGTCAAAAACCTAGTAAGAACAAATGCCGTTGACCGCATGATTGTAGGTGGTGTAGTTTCTTTATTAGAATTGATGACACGTTTTCTGGAACACCCTGTATGGAAAAAGAGTACAAGTTTCCAGAAAGGAAAATAATGCACAAGGGAAAGGAGAGATACGCCATTTTTTAAGAAGGCACAGAAAACAAAAACAGCAGCCCGTGATTAAACCGTCGCTAAACATGGACTAATGTAGCTCGTACAGTTGGAGATGCCAGATGTTTCTCGAATGGAAGGAGCTGGTCTCTTCTAGCAGCAAATACCAACTACAGGTTGAAGTTTCATTTCAAGAAGTTGCGTTCAAATACAGTAATTCAGCATCACATTCGTATTGGTTCGACGAAACGAAATGCAGAACATGTTTACACCGGGGGTGGATCTTGGTAGAAGGTTCAGTCCTAATCATTTGTCGAACAGATCTTGCGCAGTGTATTCTGCGTGCTGTACTAGAGTAGACTAGACCTCCAGCCCCTATAAAAATATCGGGTCCTGAAATGTCTACCTATTGGACTTGGTTCTCAGAGGAAGCATCTGCTGGGATAAATAAATGGGAGTAGATTTGTAGATTTTCACATGAGGTGTGTCGGCCTATTTGTCTGGCGACATGCTGCACGTGTAGGTCTTCCCACCATGTGAGGTACTTTTGACGTGCACCGGAAATCTCCGACACAGGATGCTTGAGACAATATTTTGTCCCCCACATTGCTATACAGTCTCGGCCGGGATCGAACCGATGATCTTGTGCTAAGCACGCCAACACGTTGCCGACTGAGCTACCGAAGCCAGTAAGAGGATCACGCTCCTTATTTTCCAATCAAAAGCATGCAGGACACGAGATATACTAGAGAAAGCTTGAAATTGAAACAGTATATACCAGCTCCCGTGGCATGGTGGTTAGGATGATCGCTTACGTATCTTATGGAAACACGGAGGTTTGCAGCACTTAGCATATAGAGTGTAGCTCACCCTTACACATTTACACCCTTTGGACGGGCCGCGGAGTGACACGTACATATCTCGAGCGGAGTAAATTACCACCATTAGAGTATTATACGTACAGCAATCGGCGAATAACCTGGGTATGTGCATAAATCTGACAAGGGGTTACTCACCTGGTCGGGTGATTTGCGGTTTGTCTCCCGTCTGTGCAGACTAACCGCTGCAGCATTTACTCGCAGTCGATAAAGCCGCCAAGCATTTTTTTTTCAGGACTGCTCCATTGCGGTAGAGAGCGGCGCGTCCGTCAAGCCTTTTTCATTGTTGTTGTTACACCGGATCTGAACCCCAGGACCAGGACCCCACCAGGCTTGGAACCCAAAGGCTTGAACGCGTCCATAGTCAGAATTAAGTCAAAAGTACATGAACCGTAATTACGTTTAACTATGCGAAATGTGCGGACACAACATCATCCAAGAGATGTTTAATTAACCGTCATGAGATGTCCTTGTGCGCGACTCTGCGTTCTTCAGAAGACGGCCGCATGCGTCGTCAAGTTCGCTCATGTTGCGTTGGCGTAGTTTGTTCAGAAGAAGGACGGCCATTTTCTTATCCCCAACATTGTACTGCGGCCACTTGACATCATCACGACGATCCGGTACTCTGAAACAACAAATTTGAACTTTTACTAATCGGCGGTAAAAAACGTGCCGCAGGTATGCCTTGCCTACGCTTGTCCCGCAAGTTCCTGCATAACATCATTGACACGAACACCCTGTACGCCCAATTTTCATCCAACAGTGTGCTGTTCCCATGATGCAAGAAATCTATATCTACCTAACTGGTGCAGGAGTAAAAGTCCTTCAAGCAGCCGTAAGCAGCTTCTACGCAGTTTATTTATTTATTATTACAGGAAACCCGACAGCGCCATGATATGGCATTACGTAGGGGAGAGAGGACACCACAGAACTCATTACAAAAAAAAAAAAATATATATATATATAAAACATGCACAGTACAAATCAGTGAGTAAAATAAAAGAAAGCAACACGCTTTGTAAGTGAGAAGTGAGTTTCTGCACACAAGAGGAGAAGGGGGGGAGTGGAGTGA
The DNA here is from genome assembly GCF_037126465.1 of Ornithodoros turicata. Taxonomy (NCBI): domain Eukaryota; kingdom Metazoa; phylum Arthropoda; class Arachnida; order Ixodida; family Argasidae; genus Ornithodoros; species Ornithodoros turicata. Next base: position 1,481,844 of record NW_026999295.1, read on the forward strand.
TGTGGCGTGCTCCTATTCGTGGAGAAGCCCATTGCACCACGTACGAGCAGCGAAAAAGGTAAACAGGCTGGATCGGTCGCTTTCACGCTGTGAGCTTCTCGTGTTTTACGTCGATTTTAAGCGACGAAATGGTAAATACGCGTTGTGGAGTACGTGTTGTGACACTAGTGTTAAAATGGGACTCTCACATGTCCTTACGATATTCTTTTGGTTGTCCATAGGAGGTCATCAAGGACCGATGTATGGGAGTGTGATGACGCAGGAGGGACATAATCTAGCATCATTTCATGCACCTTATTTGTTTTCGTCAGAAACCACACGCAGTCTTGACAACTGTTTAGTTTCACTGATTTTACTGATTCATATTGACACACTGCGGCGTAAAGTCTGTACTTTCCATAACCGAAATAAGCGCGGCGACAAAAAAGACAGAAATCTAGAAGGTAAAAAAAAAGAAGAAGAAAAGAAAGAGAACGAAGAAGTCTTGCCCGGAGTACACAAACACCTTCGAAAGGTACTGTAATTCCCTTCCAAAGAACAATCAGACACTGTTCATTGCTTGCTATGCGATCCTCCGGTTCGAGAGTACTGCTCGCCTCCGACACGAAACGAAGGGTGAGCTATTGAAGTTTAATTATATTTAGCAAACACACACTACTTAAGCGACGAATTGCTTGAAGTGCCAACTCGTAAGCAATGCGAAGTCTATGTTTCTTACTCATTTGGTTTGAGACATCCGGGTAGGACCTTCAAAAGCAGTGCTACAGAATCGCGTTTTTCTGTTTTTTTCCGCGGTAAATGCTCCAAGTATCAAGATGCCTTTTCGGAGGCGAGTGTCTCTTCTGTAGAATGTCATTCAGCCCCTGGGATCGACCCAGAAAGCAAAATAAATGTGTCACTGAATATTTGCAGTCTTAGCAGGAAAATGGAACAAGGTGGCATTTCTCGTCCCTTGCTCTACCTGCCGGGACTAGTACAGGATGTGCCTGAATGACTCTACACGGACAATCCGCGAGTGTCAACCTCAGGACATTCTGGGAATACAAATCGGAGGACTAGGACACGATGACACTGTGAGGACGTCCCGGGGACCGTCTGTGTTCTTGGGGTTAGTGACTCTTATCGCCAGAGGATGACAAAACAGCTCCCTTGATTTCATTTTCACTGTCAACCAAATAAGGTAACAAAGCTGCTCATTTTCATGAAAATCGGAGATTCTTTTAGACACCGTACAACCTGAGAGTTTGATGATGCGACGCATTACCAGAGCCTAGCAATACCAAGCAAAGCAATGCTTGAGAGTACAGAATCCACACACTCGTTCACATACAAGGTGTCTTTTTTTAGGTGCCACATACTTTTTATTAAAAAAGTATGAGAGCTATGAGTAGGCCAGGTATGAGTCTACCATACCTGGCCTGGCGGACATCTTTCCTAGCCGGTTGTATCACTGTTCGATGACTAATTCACTAAAACCCGATAATTAACTTATTGATTGAAGAATTTTAGGAAAAACTCAGACGGAAGGATTACAGAGCGTCGTGGTCAGAAGCTATTCCAGATGCCAGCGATTTTAAAATGTTTCTGTGCTTCAACATACGAGCATTTTTGTTGTCTAAGGAAATGAACCGAAACTGAAAAAGCGCGCCTCAAGACTACATAATCTACGCCGACGGAGGTTTATCTGGATCGGAAAGAGGATTGACTATCTGGCCAGCAGATCGGCACCTACTCCAATCATCTCCATAGCTCTACATCTTTCCTAGCCGGTTGTATCACTGTTCGATGACTAATTCACTAAAACCCGATAATTAACTTATTGATTGAAGAATTTTAGGAAAAACTCAGACGGAAGGATTACAGAGCGTCGTGGTCAGAAGCTATTCCAGATGCCAGCGATTTTAAAATGTTTCTGTGCTTCAACATACGAGCATTTTTGTTGTCTAAGGAAATGAACCGAAACTGAAAAAGCGCGCCTCAAGACTACATACTCTACGCCGACGGAGGTTTATCTGGATCGGAAAGAGGATTGACTATCTGGCCAGCAGATCGGCACCTACTCCAATCATCTCCATAGCTCCAACTAACGTGGCCCTGTCACGTGGAATGAGCGCTGTGCTCCTTGCGTTCCCAGTCGCCGCGGTTTCGGCTCATTTCCATATCAAAATGTGGGGATGGATATTTTAACGTACATGTGTGTTTCAGGGTTTGTGGACGTGGACGTGGAATGGCTTACAACAAGGACACCCTCTGATCCTGCTATCTCGCTTTTGCCCGAAATCCCGTAACTAAATAGATTAACGAATTTTACGCAATTAGTCATCTTGTAGTTGCGTGCTTTCTTCGAGAGGATGCCTCCTGGCCATATAACACAACTGCAAAAACGACATCTGTCCTGCTCTCATAGGTCTTGAATAAAAAATCTGTGGCATCTAAAAAAACACCCTTATATGCTTAGCTGAAAAATGTGGTACCCATGCCTAAAAACTACTGCAAAACTATTACTTGTCCATCGAGCGAACCAAGCTACATTGTTCTGCAGAGGAACTCACCCACTTTCGGCAAAGACAGCCCACTTCTGGATGATGCGTCGACTCATGGAGAGGGTGTCATTGTCAACAGGTCTGGTATATGCCAATCGAAAGAAGTATCCGAGGCTGAAGAGGACGTCCACGTAGTGAGTTGCTCCAAGCCACTGCTTAAAGTTCAGCACGTTGGTATTCAGTAGGGTGGGGGACAAATGGTAGTCAAACTCGTAAACGAACACATTTCCGCCACTTCTAGACACGTAATCTGCCATCATCTTCACGGGACATTTGACCAGCACGTCGCCAAGGAATCTGCATGCTTGGATATAAGAGTCTTGATATGAAATACCATTCTTCCGATCGTAGTAGTACTCAAAGAGGGAACCGAGACTTCTTTGTGAGTAGTATTGCAATACAAGCCTTTCTTGGAATACCGTCACGAAGGCCCTCGGGAAGCGGTTCACAGACTGCAGTGACCAGGAACTAAAAAACTGTCTCAGAAAGTATTCCCCTTCGTTTGCTGTAAATCCAATCAGTATATCTTTGTCCATTAGGATTTCCTTCTCTGCCTTGTTGATGTTCTTGTTTATGGCTGTAATGTAGAGTTCCGTATCGAGATCATAGTAGGACGGGCCAAATACGCGACCGTGAATGCCATCAAAATCATCTAAGTTGGACAATATCTCCCAGGATGACGCGTTTTTGAGGCAGCCGAGCAGCTCCTCTTCGGATTGTTGGACTCCGTGAGAACCGCTGAAGCACACATCGCGAGCGAGTGCTTCGAATTCTGCTTTCCTTGCATAAAGAACCTGCTCGGTGACGAGGAAGGGACTTCCACCTTGCATGATCGCCCTCTTGATGTACGGCCTGCTCACCGGCGACAGCATGTGCAGTCCTGCTGCGACGGCTCCGCTATCCACACCAAGAAGGGTGAGGGTGTCCTCCTTTCCACCGAACACGCGAGCGTTCACATATATCCATTGGATCGCTAGTAACTGGTCCCACAGTCCCTGGTTACCTTGAGCTTCGTGTAGTGTAGTTCGTAAAAATCCAAATACGTTCAGCCGAAAGTTGGGCACAGCCACGACAACCTCGCCCAAAGCGGCCAGATATCTCGCGTCGTACAAGTCGTCCACATTGGATCCCGTGGAGAAACCACCGCCGTGCAGGACAACCACCACCGCTCTACTAGCTGACCCACTGTGTGATACCATGGGTGCGTACAAGTTCATATAGAGGCAGTCTTCGTCGATGGACACGTTACTGGATCGGCCGAAATAGTACTCTTGAGCTCGTTGTGGGCAACGGGCATTGATGGCGGTACCGTCGTGGACGCCCTTCCAGGGGTAGGCAGCGATCGGGTGGGAGAAACGACGTCCATTGCGGGGAGGTAGAGCATACGGGATGCCATAGAAAGCGCGAACAGTGACATTGTAGACATCCAATGGGACACCCAGGACGTCCCCAGTGCTGGTAGTGACAACGAAAGTGGTGCCTCGGTTTGCGAGTATATCCTTGAATGTCCCTCTTTGCTGCGAGAACTTTAGTATAAGCAAGACGCCTATGGCGAAGACAGCACAGCACACTGCATTGAGAAGACGATTGAGAATGTCAAAAGTAATCGCACTGCAATGGTCGCTACGCGCATCAGCTAAGGGATGCTACGATGAGGCCGGTACATGAGCGCATGCGGTAATACGGATCAGTCCTAGTTTATCCTGCTATGCAACTGTTGTAATAGAACGGCGCAATGAAGTCTCCTGCAAGTGATATATGACGCAGGTGTATGGGGTCAGCCTTATTTTCAATATTTCAAATTTGATTTTGTGATGAGCTGTTTCAATTTTCCTAAGATGAACTTGGAAATACTAGGGTACTCTATGCGAGATGCACGGAGAACACAGAACTCTCGACCCCGATAACCTATTGCAACTCCTGCGCAGTCAGTCAGTCCTGTCAGTCTTGTACGGAGTACTGTCGATGTCACAACGATGTCGCCGTGGTCATAGCTATCTGGCATATTCAGAGCGGTGGAGAGTAAAGAACAGAAACAACACCTTGTTCAGATGCCTGCTGTGCCTCCCTCATGAAAAATTCCTGTCAGCTTTGAGCTTTAACTCATGCAATTTCTCGGTGGCTTGCAGCAGCAGTTAAGCACGACGGCATTTACTATACTTTTCTTCCTCCTCTTCCACTTTTCCTCTCAGATATCGAAAGTAATTGGCAAAGTGACGCGCTACTTTTCTAGACGTTACCCCATTACTTTTTCCGGCGAGTAATTTGTAGCGGTAAAAAATACATTTTCGTACAGGGTAACGGTAATTAATTACTTTTTTAGTAATGTGTGCACGTCTGGGTACAAATGACTAGATCGTAAGTACCCCATGATGCGATAACGGAAGCTGCTAGGTTAGCAAGGTGATGCCAGTTGCCTTAAAGCAATAAGGTGATTGGCTCAACGTATTTTTTTGGAACCGCTATCGGGAACACCTGATAACCTCGCTAGCGATACGACTCTTGAAATGATGGAATGCACTAGTTATTACACTGCAGACATACTGGACCCTATGTACAACAATTGAGACATGAATTTCAGTCAATAAAGCGCGCGTATTTGGTCGTTATGGGGTACGACAACAACCAAGCAGACATGCGGGGTTCCATACTACAATATACAGTACTAACTGAAATATTTGAAATGTGGCAGTCGTCGAAAAAGACAGAGTGGCGGGGATCGAATCACGTACCTGTCGATTGACGGTCAAGTGGCTACGCTGGCATCTGCTTTTCGACCTCCTACCAAGGGACCTCATTCACCTAACGGGACACGCGCTGTCCCAAACGTTTTCTCTCAGAAACACAACACATATGCAGAGCCGTGAACACAACGACGAGGCAGCGTCATCTGGTGAACATGATGGAAAGCCACTGCAAAGTAATGTATCTCTCCTTCCATTGTTCATGTTCTTAGGCACCTGAAGGCTTGGTGTTGTGTTCGTTCGTTTGAGTGTTTCAGACTCAGCAAGTTACATTCCATCATACGTATGCACTCGACCACCGTTTATCCCGGCATCCCTTATCCTGACACATATCGTGGGGACAGATTTGAGACTATGCATGTTAGCTTCATTTATCTGGCCGTCAGCTTCCGGACCTGGACAAGGATTTCCAGGAACCACCATAGGAGCGTACCCAACGACCTGCCTCACTTATCCGATCTTGGGTCAGAGTCAGTGTGCGACATTTTCGCCAGCGCGGGCGACAACCTTGAGGGTAGAGTGAACTATGAAAGATGGAAGTCACTGAAAAGGTTAGCCAGCTGTAGGACTCGAACCCACATCTTCTGGATTACCGGTTCATTCACTTGAAGCTTTGTATGAATTTGTCCTTTCTGTCTGTTCCAGCCTCAGAACATGAATTGTCTCAGAGTGAACTACTCCGTACTATGCTTAAAGGGGCAGTAAACAGGTATACAAGGTGCGCATTTCTCTGCGTTATATTACTGCAACTTAGGCAGTGAAAGCTCCTGGCAATTACTAGCGCTCAAAGCCGAAGACGCTTGCATACGGATGAAATATTCACTGCACTCTTTCGTCTTTTAGCTCCACCCTGCACTTTAACTTTACGTCATTTTGACGTGGCGGATTCCTCATCAATTACGATCAAGGGTTACACGTATGATTTTATTTCCTTGCGAAAATGGACCAGATGATTACATTTTATTTTGTTGTTGTTGAGCAAAAGAGTGATGTTCCTGAAATTAGTGCTATAACTATGAGTTTAGGAGAGCTTGGTGTTTTAGTAATCTTATAAAAATGAGTATGGCCGTTTCATATGCATTACGAAAATGCATTACATATGCATGGGCCTCGTGGGCAGCTCAAAATATCGTGTTTCATTTATCCGGATGCCCCGCTCACCGGACATTTTTGCTGGGACCCGGATAAACGGGGGTCGACTGTTTTCAGAGTCGAGCAGCATTTTACGGAGAGGCTAAAACGTTCTCAAGTGTCTTCTCTTTACAAATGAACGGAGGGGTTTCGCCCTATGAGTTCATGCAAGCGTTTGCCATATTGGGTTGACGAGCTCTACTGAAGTTCTCTAAACGCTGATGTAGTCGACTTCCTTTTCAAATCGGCACAGTGTATGGTAGTTTACATGGAGAGGAGGGATAGCCTTTTCTCTCAATCGACTTTACAGCCTGTCGCTGACAAAATAAACAACATCACACTCACCAAGCACAATGAGCATGTGTCTTCCAAAATCATTTTCCCTCAGTTGCGATGCCATTCCTGGGATGGTTCTTCTTTAGTCTGCTCCATTCAGAAGATCGTGCATGTGTAAGTGTCAAAGGAACGCGACCTCTGCGCAGTCGTCGTCTTCCTCAAATGGTGACTGTAACCGCGTGAGTAAATAAATAAATAAGTAATTGCAGTAGATTTACATGTAACGTCACCCAATTAGTTTCATTTCAAGAAGGTACATTGGTAAACACAGCACGATTTGAGAACCCAGAGGCGAGCCTAGATTAAAGGGTCCCAGTACAATTTTTTTTACAAAGAAATTAGGATATAATGTATCATTCAATAGCCAATTCGCAGTCGATGAACCGCTGAGATAACCAGGCTAAGTGAAATATAAGTCAGCACTTGCCGGTTTTTACAGTGCAAGGTGAAAACCGGAAGACCAACAACAGTAAACTTGCAAACTGGCGTAACTCGGAGCTAAGCGTGGGCCTAAACTTCTTTAACTCATTGGTCGTTGCGTCAAGCTTGGTCCCTACAACGTGTCTAAACTTGTCAATGAACAGGGTAGCCCAGAATTTATGCACGTAAGACCTTCTCTGTCTACCGCATGAACTTCCGGTGGCACACGAAAAAGCATTTACATGATGAAAACCAACAAAAATATCGTGGTAACCAAACTCCACGTAACAAAAAAAGTTGTCCATGCAAACCTTGCTCTCCGTGCATTCCGAATTTCCTATGCAGAAGTCAATATGGAGGTCACGGCACAGTTGCGTCTAGCTACCGCTAGGCGTGGTAGATTCCGTTTCGATGGATGGATGGATGGGTGGCTTTTCGTGTGAATCGGGCGGTGGCGTCGCTCCCCCAGCAGTGGAGCAACGCAACTGTGCTACACTGCAATGTCCCATTTGAAATACGACACGGCGCAAAGTTCGCATGACTAAGGATTTTGTTGTTGCTTTTCATCAGGTTTTTATTAAACTTCTATAGCCTATTTGAAAAAAAAAAAAAACTTCTCTTTTACTCTCTCTCTCGAAATATTTCAGGAATCGATAGACACCAAATTTATGTCTACCAGTTTTCGTTTTTGTAAAAAAAAACATGAAATATGAGTACACATACACATCGACTGAAAGCCCAGTGAACCATGTCACTCTGTGGCGCCATCTGGTGATGCACAGGAAAAACCGCGCGTACCGTATCCATCCGCCGAGCAAGCGGTGCGCAGCATAGTGCTGGCTCGTATGGGTGGCGTGGGGGTGTGGATGGTACCTGCGTCCTCTTTCTCTCTCTCTCTCTCTTCTCATTACTTTCATGACTTAGGGCATGGCCTTGGAGACCAGTACAAAAGGTTGCTTAGCTGATCGTAAAGGGATTATCCTCTGAGCCTACATAGTCGTGCTTGTGTAATGTAAAGAGAAAGCACACTGACCAACGACCCTCACGAAAGGAGTTGCCTCAGGACAGAAGTCACCGATATTTCGAACACAGACTGTTCTTCTTCTTCTCTGTTCGAAATATCGGCGGCTTCTGTCCTGAGGTAACTCCCTTCCTACATCTCTACCGGTTCGCTGGATTTCTACCCATCAACCTTCACGAAAGAATGTCACATACATCGCGAAAGAATGTCAGATACATCGTCTACATACCTCGAAAACGCCTGAAATCCGGTAAACGGACCCGGGAATAGCTTGAGATTCGGAACTAGCATCGCGGTCAAAAACAATGGTTTAAAGTAAGAGCTTCAGTACGAGTCGTATCCTAGCGGCTCTCCAACGAACCATGTTCGGCGCACGTCAAAACGTGGGTAGCACAAAGGACGGAGTGCTGAGTGGGGCCGACAAGGTCGCGCCATTCGTGCGGTCTCCACACTGGTCCCCAGTTCTGTCGTCCCCATAGTGCGCCATCTAGTGAAAACAGAGACAATCCTCTCCGGCGCGTCAATGTCATACGCATGCGCATAGGCCATTGTGAAAAAGGTCCATTGCTCACAAACATTTGAAATCACGCGAACTATTTTTAACGCGGACGAGGTGGCTCTCAGCGCGAAAGGTGTGTACCGACTTGAGAATTCAAAAGGAGAGGGTCACGTGGTGCAGAAGTCACGTAGCGATGGTCGAAAGAGAGTAGGAGAAGGTAAACCAGAGAGGAAATGGCACGAGCGCACGGGGTCAGAGAGGAGTCATTTGTGTCATCTTTTTTTTTGTTCTGTTCTGTCGAAGTTCAGAACCCTGCTCGGAAAGTTTGCTGGTTGTGGGCGGCTAATTTGAAAAGCACCCTTGACGTTTGTAATTTCACCTGCAGTGAAGCTACACTATGATATCATTGACGGTATGGTCTTATAGTCATCTTCAGATGCTGCTAGTGCATCGAAAGCTATGGATCTGCTCGAGTAACACGCAGCAAATGTGTGTTTGTCTTCTTTCCGCTACCTCCTCCTCCTTCAAAAATCTGGATTGTTGCTGGAGCTATGTGGTCTCCCTGGTGGGCACCTGCAGCTCTATTTCTTTTAAGCTTCTGGGTAATTGCGAAGACGTGACTTGAACGTGCGACGCTCTGACATGAGCGTTACTGTTTCCTTCGGTCTCTCATGTGTGCTTTGGTCTCAATGTTTGTATTCGAAAAACGGGAGAGCACAAGGACGGCTGATAAGCTAACTAAGTTGCGTTTGCTTCAAGTGGTCTCTTTCGTCTGTACTTCTCTTGCAGATACTTCGCTTAGTATGAAAACATGCTCTTTTGTGTATGCATGCCACCTGAACCACAATGGGACTTCGATCCTTATTGTGAAGGTGTTCATTATTTCATTCCCCACATCACCACCACCAATGGGGTATAGGGTATCGCCCCTGGCGATAAAACTCCCCATTCATCATCTTTAAATCAAGTTGTCGTTGTTACCTCATCCCAGTTACACCCTGTTACACACTCTTAATAAAACATTTGAAATGCACGCTAAAAAATCTACCCTTCAAAATCCATCCCTATGAAATCCACGCTGTCAAAATAAATCACATTGGGTCTATGCAGTTCAGTGTTAAGCATGGTTTCACGTGAGCGACTCGGTGTTTAAGAAGGTCACACTCAAGAATAACGAGTCTTTATGCAATTCTGTGTCATATTCAGCATGTATCTTACATTTATTTATTAATTTAATCAAGTTATAGGTGTAAATAACTGTGCGTATGAATACAAGGAAAACAACGCTTCGGCGGTTGGGCTACCATTGGGAACGAAGCTATCTGAGAAAATGGAGTAACGACGGAGCGGTATGGTGTTTCGGATTTGCTGTATGAAAGGGCTACTCACTGCAAGCTCTAATAAAGTATATGTCTCTTCTGCAGATTTCGTCAGGTATTTCTCAGACGTATAACGACTTGGTGTTCTAAAGCGCGTGCAAGTGCGGTGAAGTCATGAAGGAATTCATGGGTGAAGTGGCATTGATGCATCCGTAGCCATTTTGGACGTTGAGTCGGGTAGTGAAAAATGCCCAGGATGAGCAACATATAGAACGGATCGCAAAACTGCTGTGACAACCATTTGTCACGACGGAAATCTCGTAAATTCTCTCTTGCTTTCCTTGCTGTCGGCGTACGAAGAAACCTGAATGTTATGTTTGATTAGAGCCGCGAAAAGTTGTTCAGCAAGGTAAAACTGTGCACCGTTACCGTGGGAGAACACCGTCATAGGCGGGGGTGTTTAAAGGGACAGTCGCATTCTCCGAGGTCAATTTCGAAACTAATGCGCATTCTAATTCCTTGACGACCACTGAAGTGGGCCCGAAAATACCATTTCGATCCGCGGCTTACTTTTCGCACATTACGATGAAAAACAAACCGGAGTCCTTGCGCCCTCGCTCTCTAAAAGTGGGAGCAAACGTCACACGGATAAGGCCAATCAGCGCGCGCCGTGGGCAAATGCGAGCCGCGCGCCTGTTTGGCGATCGCGAAGCGAAGGCGAAAGTAGCAAACTTGGAGTCTGAAAACGAGAGTGATGTTTCTCTGTCTGGGGGAGATTCTGACGAACATGTTAGCGGTACCGGCGACGAGTTAATGCTGGATGATGACCCATACTCTACGGACCCAATGCCTCTGCAACCCGCCGACCATCCACGAGATGTGGCTGCGGCTAACCCGCGGGATGACATTTTCAGGTGACGTATCTCTTTGCATGGTTGCCGTCGGATGTGCGAAACAGTTTAGAATGTTGAAATTGTTGTCGGCAGGTGTCTCTGTGGAGTCTGCGACCCACAGGAGCCCGACGAGCGCCTGTGTTGCCATTCTGTTGCCAGGGTGGTAGAAATGTGCAACAGTGCCGCTGTGCAGTGCATCACACAGTGCAACACAACACCCATTACTCAGGGACATCTGCCTCCGTAGGGAGCTTCTAGTGGTGTACGCGCCTCAATTCTGCCGCTATGATCAACATTTTAGGCGACTCAATCCCTGATAATAATATACATACATAATAATACAATAAAATACATACATAATATATATAATAAATATATATATATATATATATATATATATTTAAGTTGAAATAAACGAATGCGGTTGACCACGAAAAATAAAGGTATTCAATAAAGATCAGAAGTGGAGACGGTGCTTCTACAGGACAAGGAATAAAAGGGGAACTTTATTAAAAACTAAGAGGGAGTATTCGACGTTTCGACAGCAGCGCTGTCTTCAACAGGAATGGGATCTTATGGTGACGCAAGACAATTGCAAAGAATGAGAGGGGAATATGTACAAGGGGAGAGGGCAGCACACGTGCTTTGTCAAACAAAGGTAAAAGGGTACAATGAATCACAGGCAGTCATATTCTTCGCCGGATATGACTGCCTGTGATTCATTGTACCCTTTTACCTTTGTTTGACAAAGCACGTGTGCTGCCCTCTCCCCTTGTACATATTCCCCTCTCATTCTTTGCAATTGTCTTGCGTCACCATAAGATCCCATTCCTGTTGAAGACAGCGCTGCTGTCGAAACGTCGAATACTCCCTCTTAGTTTTTAATAAAGTTCCCCTTTTATTCCTTGTCCTGTAGAAGCACCGTCTCCACTTCTGATCTTTATTGAATACATATATATATATATATATATATATAATGCAGGAAAAGAAAGCCATTAAAGAAACAAATAAATGATATTAGACGTGTTTCAAATTCAAACTTACAGATTAATATGGCTTCTATGGCTGCACGCAGAGAAACAGATACTCATGGAACGATGCGGCAGCACCAGAGGACACGTGTTTCGCCGTGTTTGCGGCTCGTCGGCCCTGGGTAGCTGCGCATCGTTCCGAATTGGCAAACCAGGGGTCACTCAGCGAGCGATATACACCTGGGAGGGTGACTGAGCACTCCTCAATGCCACAGTGCAAGCCAGTGAATTGTAATGCAGGAAAAGAAAGCCATTAAAGAAACAAATAAATGATATTAGACGTGTTTGAAATTCAAACTTACAGATTAATATGGCTTCTATGGCTGCACGCAGAGAAACAGATACTCATGGAACGATGCGGCAGCACCAGAGGACACGTGTTTCGCCGTGTTTGCGGCTCGTCGGCCCTGGGTAGCTGCGCATCGTTCCGAATTGGCAAACCAGGGGTCACTCAGCGAGCGATATACACCTGGGAGGGTGACTGAGCACTCCTCAATGCCACAGTGCAAGCCAGTGAATTGTAATGCAGGAAAAGAAAGCCATTAAAGAAACAAATAAATGATATTAGACGTGTTTGAAATTCAAACTTACAGATTAATATGGCTTCTATGGCTGCACGCAGAGAAACAGATACTCATGGAACGATGCGGCAGCACCAGAGGACACGTGTTTCGCCGTGTTTGCGGCTACCAGGGATAACAGGCAGGGGATAACAGGGGATTGCGGCAGGGGATAACAAAAGCAGCTGCAGCTATTTGCAAAGCACATTTTTCCTCTCAATTTCAACTGCAATACAAAATCTCAAAAAGCTGTAGTAGCATGTAGACATGTATTCCTTGTTAGGATACATTTTGTAGGCAGCCACTGTGGTTACGTTCCCTGGTGTTGCAGGTGACTGCTCCCGAAAGAAAGGAAAGAACAGATATTATTTCATGTTCTTGGTGTATAAAAAATCAATAAGGCTATCATTCTATAATGTTCCTCTGAAAGGGTAATCTGCACGCAGGCAAAGCCTCTTGTGGCAAAAGTTGGGTGGCCCTGAAAAGGGCCGTTTTTGTTGCTGGTAACAAGGCTGGTGCATCCTGGTCGGCTGTCAAGTTTTATTGCCAGTAGGGAGCCACATTTACTTCCGGAACCTGAAATAAGAAAATCAAATTTCAAAGTGTTGTGCAACGCTCCTCCAAGGCATACCACATACAGCATACTAGGGGTTTAAAAAAAACGGGGAAGGGGGGGGGGGGGGCTCTAGGCGAATGCAACCAATGGTGCGCTGTTGCCTGTTGTGTGGATCATTCAAGAATATATTTTTCGTTCCACCCAATTAAGGGTAATTAATTCGCTATATTTTAATTACTGGTTCTATCTTCGAGGTGTTAATGAGAGAGTTGTAGACTATCAAGATACAAAGTGAATGAAGTGGTTCCAGGCCGCTATGGCTCCTGGTTTCCTCTTTTCCCGGGTACAATAGTTGGAACTCAAAAGCCAAGCTGAGCAAAAGGGGATACTCAGATTTGACAACCATACCCTACGAATGCAGCACCCTCAAGCGCACTAGAGATGAATGACGTCCAGGTTATCTTGGTGCTGTGCACGTATTATTAATCGCCGTGGAAAGGACGAGCGGCCCTTCTAGAGTGATAACTGAATCACAGCCCCCCACTACTCTCTATTCTGTTTCAGGCAGCGCAGACAGGGAGGAAACACAGCCCGTATGAAGCGCCTGCAGATTTTAGCTAGTTTAAAAATCATATTTTTATTGTTCGTTTGATATGGACACAAATTTTCCCAGCCTGAACGATGCTTGGGGTTGCCTTCCAGGTCTTCCTGGGTCCATATCGAGGTTCAACTTTTACTTGAACTGTCGGTGGAAATTTCAATCGGACTGATGACGAATTAAGGTTCTAATCATGCAAGGATGCGTTCTATGAACGAGGAGAAGACATTTCTCTTCTTTCACAGCACGCCCTTCAGAGTGCGCTGTAATTCACGTGCGTCGGTGCAACTTCCGAAACCAACTTTTGAACCGGGGGAGAAAAGCAAACGAAGGCGTAGTGACCTGTAACTACTTGAGTTGCCTTTATACCGAGACCATCTACAACTCTGTCGTTGACACCTCGGAGCCAAGACCCGTAATTACAAAATAGCGAATTCATTAGCCTTAATTAATTAATTGTCTGGCATGAAAAAAAAATTGGATGGTCCTCACAACAGGCAACAGCGCACCGTTGGGTTCATTCGCCTGGGCCCCCCGGCATTTATTTAACCCCTGGTCAACTTATCTTAGGACACGGTGTATCAAGGCCCTGAAGTTTTCAGGTTGCATTCTTTCAGATTATTCTCCTCTTTATTATTATTTTTCAAATTCGGGGGGGGGGGGGGTAAAAATCAAGGCAATAACCTCATGTAAAAAATTCATGCAAACTCAGGTGGAAAAATTATAATTAGACTGAATTCAGGGGGAAATTCATCCGTATTGTAGAAGTAACATTCACCACACGGTTTATCTGGCGTGTTAGAAATTTGACGTAGAGGTCGAGCTGAGGCCAGAGCATATTTTGTGAAAAAATAGCATGTCACTTCCTTCAGGCGCCTAACTGAGTTGGAGCTTTGTGCGCAGTAGCCAGGTTTAACCCTACACAAGCGAACCTCGATTCAGGGGAAGAATAAGGTGAAACCCTAAAACTTCCGAGTCTAATCATATGCCACCTTTTAAGACAAAATTGGGGCGTGCACACACCTTGATTGAAAACGTTCCATAGCCTCTTCCAAGGTTGGCCTTTCACCATAAGAGGCTGACCGTGCTGGGCGAGCTTCCACTGCTGGTGGTTCTTTGTGTTTCTCTTTGATGCGACGTAGCACCTCTGCTGTAAGTGTCGTCCCATATTCTGTTGAAGGAGATAATTGCAACGTGATCTCACAGGCCAATCGCCGTATAAAGTTTCTATTTCTGTTTGTAATGGGGAATGAACAGTTCACGAACAGAGCAATGAAAAAAAACAACAACAACGACAACACCATTTTCGTGGTAGTTTTGATAGACACAGGTGATACAGAACAAGCACCATGCACTTTTTTTTTCATCACGGGCACGAGAAAAGCACCATGCACACCCCCTTTTATCGCTCTGTTCGTGAAGTTTTTCCATCTACAGCAAAAAGATGGACATCCTGTACTCATGACCGTGGGTACACTCATGTTCAGCGCACCACTGCCAGGTACATACCGTACGTTGCATCTTCGTTCACAGGTACCACAAGCCATGCCTTCTTAACCTTTGAAGGATTCAGGCGGTACTGCTTGGACCCCTCTTTTTCCAATTGTGCACGGTCGGCATTTTCGTTATAGTGAAGTACGGCCAGTTATGTCCTACAACATGACTAATGATGTTACAATGTTCCTTCGAAAGGCCCGCCCATGCATTTAATACCTGGCTAGCATTCCCTCATCATGGAACGAAAATGTCTTTGGCGTGAAGTGCAGCATGACGCTGTGGAAGGCTTCCAGACCGTACGTTTGGTCTTGGGAGGGCAGCTGAGGGATGTCCTTGAGCAGGGCAGGTGCTGCAATAATGTCTGTGACCTTCCTGTAAGTTTCACTGTCTGCAAAAAAGAAGCAAAGAAGCAGAGCCACAGCCGTGAGTTTGACATGAATACGTACATGAACATGTACGTTCCATATATGGTGACGAGAATCATGTTATTGAAGAATGTTATGAGTGCACTGCCAATGATCAACGCTCGCATGCCAGTCGTGGGCATCAATGCAAACGTCTCCCCACGAGATGCATTCATGAGCATAGTAACACGTACTGTTCCCCTTTGTGATCTTCTGATCATACTGGAACTGCATGAGATTAGTACTGTGTTACTTTTTTACGCTTCTGCCATCCCCATGCGCCCCCACTGGTTTCTCAAGCTGCGATTCGTTTCTCAAACAGTGAAGCCAACATTTCTGCCCACCACTACAGTTTACTATACTTCGACCTGATTTCTGCTTGCTCTCATTCTATTCTTTCGCCTTTGTAGCTAGGCTTTTCCAACTTCAATCCAGAATAACTTTTCTGCACTCATCCATACGTGTTCCCACAAGGTGGTGGTGGTGGTGGTGATAGGGCTTGCCGTTGTCGGCCTCACGTATGTGGGCAACGTCACGACTCACGCCCT
The DNA here is from genome assembly GCF_037126465.1 of Ornithodoros turicata. Lineage (NCBI taxonomy): Eukaryota > Metazoa > Arthropoda > Arachnida > Ixodida > Argasidae > Ornithodoros > Ornithodoros turicata. The sequence continues at coordinate 1,497,944 of NW_026999295.1, forward strand.
GGGGGAATGTGCGTCCTGGGCCGACTTCTAAGGGAACTGTGGCGACATATGTCTGAAAGCGTCTGAGGAAAACCCAGGAAAAACCCCAGACAGCACAGCCGGCACCGGGATTCGAACCCGGGTACCTCCCAGTCTCGACGTGACATGGCCAGCAGGCTAACCACTGAGCCACGGGGTGTTCCCACAAGTTCACCACTTGTTCCCACAAGTTCACCACTTGATGACTTGCTGAGCGGCCAAGTGCCAATAGCTTCTTCTTTACCCCTGGGAACATCAATTTCGTTGTTGTTATCCCCAGGAAAACCATACCAGTATGCACTTGGTATAGGCACCTTTGACGACGTGCCACACATCAAAGCGATGTTTTATCTGGGGGCAGCAGTCCCTCATCATCGCCTTGATTCCAGTGTGTCTGTCTGTAATAAGGGTGTCTACGACCATATCATTCCATTCAAGGAATGCCAGGCACCTCTGTAACCCGTGCTTCTCCATGGCATTACCGCTCGATACCTCAGTTGCCTGTACAAAAACATAAGCAAGCCAGCAAGCATGTGGCAGATGTTAGCCTTCTCCAAAGTTCCTCTGAAACAGTGAGGAGCAAAGCAAAAACTGAAGACAGTACCTTGACCAATTCAAAGTGTATTATGCGGTTGGCAGTGGTCTCGAGCAGGGTGTAGGTTCCATAGAGGGCAGTGTGTCCAGGAGAATCACATCTCCCATCACCGGCAATGGTTAGGGGACGTGGCTGCAGCTGTTCAAGGAGTTCCTTCTGTCTAGTCTGATAAACCTTGCATTATTGCGGAAAAGCAGTATACTGTCCATTAGAAGGGGACTCGATAACCAAGTTCTTTCATTCTTGTGGCTCCTCATCAAGAGGGCAAAATATGGGCAATACAATATTGCCATTTATGTGCAGTAGTGCTGAGTTCGTACTGGCTGTTTCATGCAGATGGCATATACTTACATAGCTGACAGCGGGAATGAGGTACTCCTTCTGGGTCCTGTAATACTGCGACTTGGACAGTGCTGGCACCCTCAACATTTCAAACATGCGAAGAGCCTTTGCCACGTTCATCCCAGAAAACATTATGAACGTACACAGCAGCACGTTGCCCAAAGGTCTGCTTCCGACCCAGGGTTGACTAGACAAGATTCGCTTCCTGCCGCAGCTGCACGTTGTCGTAGCTTGTACCAATGTCCCTCTTGGCTTTATCGTGGTGGTAAGCTCACTGACACCACAGCGCAAGAATTCCGACAGGAGCTCTCGCAGACTAGACTCGGCAACAAGAAAGAGGCGTTCACCTTCCTCCATAAAAGGAGGAGACATGCACATATGAGGCGTTGCTTCTTTGCCCATGGCCACGGACTCACAGTTGATGTATATAGGGGCTTGAATGATGGAACCCTGGAGAGCTGCTGAGTTCATCACTGTAGACGGCAGAGTTTGCAATGCAACTCTTTCCATTATCACAGCACTAAGAACATTCAACTCACTCTTCATCGTCAGAACTTTCCACCATGTCCGACGTATGAAGTGTAGCATCATGTGGGCCGGGAATGCTGCATGTAAAAGATTAAATCATGCCTGTTATTGATGTTTAGGGTGATGTATGTGGGTTACACTAAGAAATTACAGTAAACTCTCAGTAACTTCACCCCGCCCAGTATCCACCAGAGCTTGATTGAGCTAAGCAGTAATTTGAGCCATTGAATGTACTTTACCCCACAGTAAGTATACCAGGGAAACCACTGTGTGTTTGAGTGAAGCATAAATTTCAATTTATCCATTTTTAGTTCACTACATAAACGACTGAAAATTCTTTGTCTCATCTTCTACCTGAAGGAATGAAATGGCCTTCTGTAAGAGACCTAACGATTACGGCCTGTGATCGCAAGGCAACATTTCATTTCTTCAGCAATAAATATAACCATAATATATAAACATAACATAACATATATATATATCTAAACATAAATAATGAATTTCCAGTTGCTTCCATTACTCTGTCTAAATCCTCTGTATGCAGGACGCTAAAGGTACCTACGGTACTACAGGTGCCTGTAAAACCGCACATCAGAGCCACGTACCTTGTCGATCCAAACGTGGTATCGAGTTCTGGCACTACATCTGGCGCTGTACCTGGCTCTGGAGTTGAGGCCCTTTGCACACCAGTATCAACATATTGGTATGTAAACTGCAATGCAGTTTTGCTGCCTCTCATGTCCCCTGGGACACCTGCAGCCAGTGCCAAGGAAGTTTGTGGCGGAAGGCTAAGCTCAGTTGCACAGTTGTGCTCGACGCAACAAACTCTGTCTGAGTACCTGTGTACAAATACACGTTTCAACCTTTACACAATAAGTGCTCTTTCTCAGTACCTAATGTACACAAAGGAACAGCTGTTTGTGTTCCCATGTGCCTCACATCCTTCTTTACGGCTTCCTCACGATCAACTGGAAATAAGGTATAGAGAAACCCGTACTGGCTGACTGTTTGGTACGGCACCAGAGGTTCCAGCAGTAGTCCATCCAGTATAATGGCTCCAAGACATGGGCAACAGGGAGAAGATATGTATGCAGCTGTCAAAAATACAAATTTTTCTTTGTGCCATAGTTTCCCTTTTTACTCTCCCACATGCCGCAATAAAAAAAGATGTGTTTCTCTCTGGTGCAAAAACAGGAGAAAAGATGTGCACCAATCTCGTAGTGGCATCCCCGTTACGGCACAGTGAACTGCAGTGATAGATGTTAGTAGTAGGTACTGGACTCTCATAGTGCACAACGCCCAACTGGCCTGAACACGATTTAATTAGCAATTAAAGCTAATTGGGACCCCCACATTAATCAGCACCCTCCAGGGAGCCACCACACTAATTGGGGAAAGTCTAACTCGTGTCCAGACCAGCTGAGCGTTGTGCACTATGAGAGTCCATAAAAAAGAAAAATAATAGGCAGAAAATAAAAAGATAGAAATAGAGTGGAGAGAAACAATTTATTCGAAAATCAACGATGCCGAGGCGAAGAAGCCGCTCCGCAACACCCGATTGACCAGCGCCCGCCATGTTGGTAGTTTGCACCCAGCAGTTGCAGAGATCGACGACAGGTGGCCAGGTAGTTGCAAGGCATCACACCAGATGCCGCCACCGTCATAGCTCTAGACGAGAAAGACAGAACAAGATACTAGCGGCAGGTAAAAATAGCAGCACTGCTAAACAAGTCTAGGCATGCGAGAGAAAAGGTCTAACCGCTACTGCTAAAACAGCACGGAGAAAACAGTACACATCGGGGGAAAAAGGCTTACGGGGACGATCGCTTAGGCCTAACCTCAACGTCACAACACTATGCAGCTAACACAAGGCGGGAACCACTGGGCACACATCGCTAAACATGCGTCAACACGAACAAAAGGCTTGCTCACCGCAAAACAAGTCTAAACATGCGAGAAAAGGCTTAACACGAGCGCGGTCAAATCACTCGTTGGTCACCGCTAAACACGGCAAACATACGAGAAAAGGAGCGCGCTTAGGCCTAACCTCAACGTCACAACACTATGCAGCTAACACAAGGCGGGAACCACTGGGCACACATCGCTAAACATGCGTCAACACGAACAAAAGGCTTGCTCACCGCAAAACAAGTCTAAACATGCGAGAAAAGGCTTAACACGAGCGCGGTCAAATCACTCGTTGGTCACCCCTAAACACGGCAAACATACGAGAAAAGGAGCGCGTCAAATCACTCACCTTTTCCCTCGCGGCAACTTCCAGGCAGAGACTGAGCGAGCGCGGGGAACACACGTCTGCCCTGTACGACAGCCAGCCAGAAACTGAGCGAGCGCTGGGAGCGTACGTCCGTCTTCCGCGACAGCCCGAGAGAAACTGAGTGAGGCGACGCGCAGCGGCAGCTATGGATGCGCGCGCGCCCTCTGCTCCACCCGTCCGCGCATGCGCGCGCGCGCGCTCCTAGCGCCCTCTGTGCCGCCCGCGGATGTTTTCGGTTTCGACTCTCTGCTGTGCGCGCGCGCGCGCTGCTAGCGGCGACGGGTGGCTTCTGAGTTTCGGTTTCATTCTCCGTTGTTTGCGCGCGCGTTTATCTCTATAAAGGCAGCGCGCACCGCGCTTGCGTCATCATTCTGGCCGATACGTGGAAAACGCCATGTGTGGTTTATTCTCCTGCATTTCTCGTCGTCGCAAGGAAAACACAAAAAACGAAGAACTTCGCGAATTTATTCGCGGCATCGTGGAGGAAGCCTTTCAAGTCCACCGCCTGGAATGGTTGCAAGCGCGTCAAGAAATGTGTCAGGACAAGATGAAGACGCTCGACCGCATCTTAGCGGCGGACAGACTGGCGAAAAAGAAGTCCAACTTTAGCCTGGATAATCTGTATTGGGAACGCAGTTCCAATGTAGAGGACGACGACGACGACGTGTAAATGAAAGCGTTGCATTTCTCTTCGAGTCTCAGTCTCTTCTTTCTCTTCGTGAAACGTGTACGCACGCAACATGTCTTCCCCTGAACCTTTTTGTTTCCGTCATCCTTTTCGCTGTATCTTAAGCGGCCCCTCCATGTGCGGCAAATCTACGTTCGTTGCTAACGTGCTGAGGAACCTGAACGACGTGGTGGACAAGCCTCCGACACAAATATTCAACGTACAGAAATATGCTTCGCCGAGCATGCAGGACGAATTCGGGGACTCCGTAAAATTTACCAAGGAGCTACCGCGAGAGTGGGACACGTCGCGCGCTACGCTGATCGTCGTCGACGATCACATGACCGACATCCGGTTCCTTGAAGGAGGTGACCGATCTTTTCATTCGGGGTTCTCACCACGCCAACGCGTCGATCTTCTTACTTGTTCAAAACATCTTTTTCGACAGTAGCCATTTTAGAACAATATCCTACAACGCCAGTTACGTCGTCCTGTGGCGCACCGTGCGCAGCGTGCACCAGATGGAACATTTCGGCCAACAGCTATTTGGCAGAAAACATTGGAGTATTTTCTGGACGCATATAAACAAGCGATGTCGTCGCCCCACGCATATTTACTCGTGGATCTTCACAACTATACGCACGAGGATCACAGGTTGCGTAGCAATATCTTTCCGGGAGAACGTCAATATATCTACGCTCCGAAATGAATCTCCGCCCTCACCTCACTTTACTCAAAGTACTCTCCACTCTACCCCCTCCACGCCGCCGCGACGTCTTGAGACGTTCGTCCTCGTCCGACATGAAACACGTCTCCGAAATTTGCCTCAATGTATTGAACGGAAAGGCGGCTCTAGCTCCACATACGTTCGCGCGTTTGAAGAAGCACAAACGCTTTTTACGACGGCTCGCCTACAAAAAGATTCACAAGAATCCGCAACGTTTGAAGCGCTATCTGTCTCAGCAGCGAGGACAGGGCGTTCTTTCGTCGGTGGTTCCTCTCCTGCTTTCCGCCGTGTTGAACCTTTTCGCCAATGGCCAAGAGAATTGAAGTGACCACCTCCTCCATCGGAAACATTCTTTCCTCGAAGGAGAGTGACGACGTCAAAGTGAAACTCATACTGCAAGCACTGTATCGCATACTCAAGCAATACGGATTTGACCCCTACGACAATAAAAACAAGGCGTCCGACGCTACAAATGACTTTGACTATTCGCTCCTCTCTCCAGAGGTGGACGAAGAGGAAGCGGAAAGGGTCGTCTCGGAATTAAAGAAGGTTCTTTCCTGGGATTGCGAGGGTTGTGTCTCCGTGTCGGGCAAGCCCATCAGACACTCCTCCGTTTACGAACTCGTCAATTATTTGTTGCAACGTAAGACGGGAAAGAAACCTTCCTGGTTCCCCAAAGTCTCGAAACTATTGCGTCTGATTTCTCTACCCAAATCTCGCGAGCCTCAACAGCAGCAGCAGCAGCAGGCCTCCATTGCGTGGACGACTTATGGAGGGATATGAGAAACCAGAGGGTGGTTTGGGGGGTGTGGAACGCTATAGAAAAGCGCATCACTTGAGCAAAAAGAAGGCTCTCGCCATTCTCAGAAAGCTGGATGCCTACACGCTCCACCATCCGGTCAGAAGAAAGTTTAATAGGAGACGCATCATCGCGCTCAAGATCAACGACGTGTGGCAAATGGATCTCGCCGATTTTTCAAAATACAAGAGATTCAACGGTGGCTACCGCTACATTCTCGTGGCAATCGATTCCCTCTCCCGCTTTCTGCGCACCCTCCCACTAAAGACAAAGCGCCCCGAAGAAATGAAAAGGGCCATGATAAGACTTTTTCGGGGAGGTAACGTACCTACACGCATCTTTTGCGACAGAGGCGGGGAATTCTACAACAAGACCGCCAAGGAGTATCTCTCACGAAAGAAGGTACACATGTATTCGACCTTCTCTCCAGTAATCAAAGCATCGCAGGCAGAACGCGTCATACGCACTTTACGCGACAGAATATTCCGTTATTTTAGAGTAACGGGAAAATACCACTTCGTTTCCGCGCTTCCCAAGATCGTGCGCGACTACAACACCACCAAACACAGGACTTTGGGCATCAGCCCGTCCGAAGTCACGCCCGAAAACGAATTGGAGCTGTTCAATAAGATAAACGGGAAGCCCGTCGTACCCTACGTGAAAAAGAAGCTCAAACTGGGGGATAAAGTGAGGGTCCTACTACACAGAAAAATGTTTTCATAAGAGCTCGGAAGGGAGTTGGTCGCCTCAGATTTTCACCGTCTCCCGCCTGAGAGACACCTCTCCTCCCGTCGTACACCTGGAAGATTACCGGGGTAAGGAAGTGGACGGATCTTTCTACTCGGAGGAGGTACTGGTCGTAACCCGAGACGCCAATCAGCCTTGGCCAGTAACGAAAGTGCTGAGAAAGAAGCAAGTGAACGGTCAGAGCTTCTCCTTGGTTCGCTGGTTCGGTTACGACAAAGAACACGACAGTTGGGTTCCGAGCAGCGAAGTGGTCAAGATTGGGAAATGATGTCAGACATCTACGTCCACCTGCTCTCGAACGCCAGCATGGATAAGTTTCCCTCGAATAAACTCAACGCCTTCACGGTAGCTTTCGATAGTCCGCTTCAGCTCTCGAATCGGTATAAAGTCGGTCTGATGGATCTCAGCATAAGTAACGATTTTTTAAATATCGGGTACGAAAGGCAAGATGCGAAAATCGAGGTTTCTTTCGAGGACACGGTCGAAGCCGGCAGAACTTTTCGTGTCACCTCGGATCTCGAGAGGGATTTGGGAAAAGCCATTTCGGAATTCAACGTTTCTTTCGCGTACAATAAATCGCGATACGACTTCGTCTTACCCGTGGACGTGAAAGCCGTGGAATTGGACCCTCGTCTCGCACAGGCGCTCGACGCCTCGCTAGCGTCCCGCGAAGCAGGTCGTGCGGTGAAACCTCCCGAAGCCACCATCTTATTGGAGCACGCCGCATCCGTCGCTTTCGTCGACGTCACTCTGAATTCGGAAACCACGTCCCTACGGAACACACTCAACAAGTATTTCCAGACGCACAAGCTGGACGCCTCGCTAGAATTCGCGGATAACGTCTACTCTCTGAAAACACCGAAAGGGTTGCACGTACCGGAACCCTTTGTCAAGCTGCTACATCTCACACCCGTCGAGGTACACGAAGAAACGCTACGCGTCTCTCTCCCCGTAGCGCGCCAATTTTCTTTCACGATCAAGACGAAAATTCCTCGATCTTTGCAAGTACATCTGCCTCCCGGCTATTATGCGACACCGCAAGCACTTCTAAATGCGATTAACCAGCGCGTAGGCGAACGCGCGCGCTTCAGCTTCGACGGAACCGAACAGAAATGTAAAATTTGGCTTTCCGAGGGCACCTCCACCCTAAGACTTTCCGAGTACCTGGCCGTGCTTTTGGGCTTCGAATCGCGTACCGTGTTCACGGGGGAGGAGGAGGATGCCACGAGCTCCGTCGAGGTACTCCTGGAACCCCCGTTTCACAACATAATCGTCTACACGGATATCGTGGAACCCACGTACGTGGGGAGCGGGAAAAAACCGATATTAAAAATACTACCCTTTTATTACGAGAAAGACAAGCACGTCGTCACCTACACGTTAGATAACATCCAGTATTTTAACCTGTCTCAATTCGGAATTCCCTCAGTGACGATCGTTCTCGCGGACGAAACGGGAAGACGTTTGCCGTTGCGGTCCAAAGGCAGAACCAATCGAACGTTGCATTTCAAATATGTACCGTAATTCCCCCAAAATAATTCCCGTGTACACGGGACCCCTTTTCCAACGAGGGGGCGGTGTGTTGAGTAACATATCCAAGTTTATCGGTCCTATCTGGCAGCAAATAAAACCGATCGCCAAGAGAACGTTGAAGCGCTTGGCGCGGAATTTGGCCAATGGCGAAGGAATATCGCGCGCAGTAAAAAAGACGGCCATAGCAACGGGGAGAGACGTGCTGGATTCCATGGAGGGCTCTGGAAACAACAATGGGAAGAAACGCCGCAAACGACAACAAAAGGCGCCGACACACGAGGCACCTGCAGATATCTTTGGTACGCCGTGAAGGTCACACATCCGCTGCGCGCGCTCCGTCATGACGTCAACGAAAGGAAAAATACAGACGCCGATCTGTCTAACAAGTGATGTGATGATATTCGAACCCCCTTCCATTCAATACGGCGTGGAAGATACTTCGTACCAACTCTTTTATCCTGTCAACGGAGTGAATAATTCCGTGATCGAATTTTCTATTCAAAATTTGCAAAGGGCGCACTTGGATCTCTACGGCAGTTTCGTGTCTTTGACCGTGCGCATTGTTCGCGACGACAGGGAAGAAATGGACGAGAAAGATGTCGTTTTCCCAATAAACCACCTGTTGAGCGGCATGTTTAAGATGGTCACCGTTTATGCGAACAACAAGCTCGTCAGTTCCAACGAGTTATACGCCTACAGGAGTATTTTGGACGTCGTGCTTCATTCCACGCCCATGGCTCAAGAAACAGTGCACGCGGCTGGACTCTATGTCGAGGACGACGAACATTTAAAGAACGATTACGACGTCTCGTCTCGCGGTCCGAAACAACGTTACGAAGCGACGAAGGGTGGAAAATACTTTAACCTGGTCGGTCAGATCAATACCGACCTGTTTCAACAGCCGCGCCTGATGGTACCTGCCGTCGAAATTCGCGTCGTTTTCCTGTTAAACAACGACGAATTTAAACTCATATCGGTCCCTAACGACAAGACAATGTACAATTACGAGGTGGACATTAAAGAAATGACGTTACACTTGAAAAAGGTGACGCTGGCACCTTCACTGTTTTTGGAATACGAGCGCCGGCTTCAGACCACGCCAGCCATCTACGTGTTACGCGGATTGGAAACCAAGGTGCGGAGCTTGAGTGCCGGGAGCTTGGACGCTCACTTTGAAAACGTTTACCCCGAAAGGGTGCCTTCCAAATTATGCGTCGCCCTGCTCGCCACGTCCGACTTTCTCGGCGACATCCAATCGAACCCCTACAAATTCCGCCATTACGACCTGTCTCATTCGATGCTCTCCGTGGACGACCAGCAAGTGCGAACCGAGTACGACTTTCAGAACGACCTCGTCAAAATTCCCTACTTTAACTTCTTGCAAGAACTGGGAGAGAAACATTTCAAGTATAGCTACGAGCGATTTAAAATGAACGGGTTCCTCCTCTACTTCAACTTAGACGTGGACAAGTGTTCTTCTCCTTCGCATTTGAACGAGTGGCGAAAAGGAAACGTTCGCCTGCAATTACGCTTCGCTAAAGCCCTTCCACACGCGGTCACCGTCCTCTCGATTTCCGAGTGTCCCAAGCTCATGTACGTCGAGAAGGACCGTATGGTCACCTTCCCATAAGAAAAGAAGTACGAGAGCCACATCTTGGAACTCGTGTCCCTGAACCCCCTCGCTTCCTCCATGCTGAGAGGCATTTGCGCTTCCGACGAAGCCTTCGTTTTATGCAAACCCGGCTATTTAATCATCAATACAGAAGAGCGAAGAAGACGCGGGCAGGACTGGGTGCTCTACCTGAAAAACTACGACGGGTCTGACGTGTTTTTCGACAGCTACGGACTACCCCCCATCGAAGCAAACCTTCGAAGGACTTTACCTGTAGTGGACGAGTATAACGACAAGTGTATTCAATCACCCTTTTCGCCTTACTGCGGGCTTTTTTGTATCTACGTAGCCACGCGCATGTCGAAACGCTACAGTTTGAAAAGTTGTGTATCCATGTTTTCCTGTAACCTCGAAGAGAATGACGAAACAATAAAACGTCTCCTCGTGAGCGAACTCGTTTCGTAAAAAATAGTCTATTTATTCACGACATACACAAGACCCTTGCGAGACGATCTTCCAATGTGCTGACCCGACGCTCGCCGTCGTCGCCGGTCTGCACCGTGACGTCGAGGGGTGTGTGGAGAAGCCAGTAGCGACGGACGATAGGTCGGTTGAAACCCGCGTTGATGAGACCCGGGTCGACTGTCTCTCCTCGTCTGTACTTCTCCAGCAGCTCGAGCTTGTAATCTACGAAACGCTTCATTTTCTTTGCAATCTTCCCACTGACGGTGAACAGACGTAAGGGTATCGTCTTGAGAATCCCCTGGACACACTCGTTCCCCTCTCTTCCTCTCTATGACGTCATTGAACGTGTCTGAACATGTTTGGACGTGTTCAGACACCGGCGGCGAACCGTCGAAGTCGTCCCTGGACACACTACTTCCTCTCTCACCCTCTCTATGACGTCATTGAACGTGTCTGAACATGTTTGGACGTGTTTGAACATGTTGTGACGTCACTGAACATGTCTGAACATGTTTGGACGTGTTTGAACATGTTGTGACGTGTGTATACACGAACCCCGCAATACGAAAAACGTCACGCAGTACGAATTAGACTAGTGGTTAGTGTGTCGCGCCCAGTGTAGAAGGATCCTGGGTTCGAATCCCACTCTGGGTCTTCACAAGTCGGCCCAGAGTGTTAGCTAGAAAATAGTGTAATGTTTTATTCAACGTCGATGGATTTATCATTGTCATATGCGACATCGCAAAAAGGCGCGAAAGACGGAAGGCGGGGTGGTCAAAGTACAGACGACACCGTCGCAATGCGAGGAGGAGGAGAGCGGTGTAGCGACTATAAAAGGTGCGCTGGTTCTACGACGATTGATCGAAAGCCCACGAGGGGCACCCATCCACGACACGAGGCATTTCGTGGACCAAAATGTAAGTCGACCGTCTCTGCTGTGAGAGTGTATTCTATGTATAGCATTGTTTTTTCAGGAACCAATAGCCGCTGTCACCGCATGACAGTGAACACACACAGGGACTCACCCCATCCTCTGTCATCATCATCATCAATCTCAAGCGTTCCTCAACTGAAGGGAAAAATGAGCATTGTTTCGTGAGAGGAAATCTCGTACTGATTTTGTTTGACCGCAGTGCCACGCTGTCTCGTATGTCAGTACGACCCCATCGATGCCATGCTCGTGGCCGTAGAAAGAGAGCACGAAGCTAGAATAGAGAATCTCGGTAATAGCCCAGTCGTCCTTTCAGATGACGACGACGACGACGACAGAGTCAGTAGTCCGCCTTTCGTAATACCTGAAACGGATGACGACGAACCCCTAGATGGACATGACAATGCAGACGAATTGCTCATGTGGGAAGGGGATCAGTCGTATGCAGATTTCATTCCTCTGTCTGGTAGGGTTCGAGATGAATCACCAGATGCAAGCCCAGAATTTCAAAACAAAGCCGAGCCTGTCCAGGGACGTAGAATCGTTGAATTGCGAGAACACGTCGTAGAGAATCATCCCTCCGTCACGGAGAGACGATTCCTTCCTTTTTTTGTCACAGATGAGGCATTTGATGGAACGGCTACTAGGTACACGCTTCTCTGTTCCCCACACGACGACAACGTCGACGATTTGCGACTTTATCTACCGAGCATAGCTCCAGTAATCACGCGCGTCCTCGAAGCTTATCCCATGCCTTTCAAATTTTGTCTGTGCTCGAAGGTGCTCATGATTAAGGACGGAGCCGACGGGTTGACTTCTCATCTCCTCCACGTGAACCTTCACTTGAGAGTGGTGCATAACCGCCAAGAAATCGAAGGCGCGATAAATGCTGCCATCGCAGAGTCCTCGCAACACGTAGAAAACTATGCGACAGAAGGGTCTGGTTTCACCTCGAACGACGTCCAATGTGTCGACTTAAAACTAACGCGCTTAAAACCGAAGCGGATTGGGTGCACGATCGAGCTTCCCGAGCTGCTAAAAAGAAAACGAAAGACTCTCACAAACGTCAAACTTCCGCCGAATCACGAAAACGAGTGTTTCAAGTATAGCGTGCTGGCACTCTTGCATCCGTTGAGGAATAACCCAAACGATTATGCTAGATACCGCAAATACATGAATCCTTCGAATCCGGAGACGCGCGAAACGTACTGGCCGCCCTGCTTCCCAGTCACTTACGAAGACATTTCCCTGTGGGAGAGAAAAAACAAAACCTCCATGTACATCTACGTGTTCGACGAGCAGACGAGTTCGATAACAACAGGACGGGTTCCCTGCACGCTCTATAAAGATAAAGTCCACTTGCTCGAGGTTAGAGAGCATTTCTATGGAATGAGAAAATTTAGCACTTTCATGGGACGAAGTGACTACTTTTATTGCGAGAAATGCACGTCCGGTTACGGGACGAGAGAGGCATTGCAGCAACACGAACGTCTGTGTCGCGACGTAAACAAAGTGATTCTCGAAATGCCAAAAGCGGGGGAGTGTGTCTCCTTCAACAAGATACAGTACATGCATCCCTATCCCTATTTCGCGGTGTTGGACACGGAGAGCGTCTTAGAAAAGGACGCACTCGTTAAGGACGCTGTGAGTGTGCACAGGATGAGCTCATACTGCATCGTTGTAGTGAGAAGTTGGGATGGAAAAATACTAGGTCTAGATGGCTATTTGGGACCCAACGCGGCAGAGAAATGCTTGCTCTCGCTCAAGCGATTTAGCGATCAAATCGATAGGTTGAACCTTTGTCCCTCACCGTTGGTCATGAGTATGGACGACCACTTTCGGCACGCGAGCGCTACGCACTGCGAATTTTGTGGAATCGAATTTAACCGACAAACGCGAAAGGTGTCGCATCACGACCACACCCGCTTCGTAGAGCCCGGTTCTTCGAATTTTGTCGCGACGCTGTGTGATACGTGTAACCTTACGTGTCGTAATACCAAAGAACTCGTCGTGTGCGTGCACAACCTGCAATACGATTTGAGCTCCCTTCTCCGCCACATGCACGTTCTAAATCTGGGCGAGCCTTGGATCTTAGCTTCGAGTACGGAAAAGATAAGAGGGTTCAACATTGGCGATCTCCATTTCCGCGATACCACGCAGTTTTTCAACCTGTCCTTGTCGAACCTGGTGGAAACCCTGCTCGCGAGCGGTGGCGAGAGCGCGTTTCATTGTACCCGCCAAATGTGTGCTGACCGTTTCTGGCGCCTCCTCAGGAAGGGCATTTACCCGTACACCTTCGTCAACAGTTTCGAAGCGTACAATTTGCCCGCACTACCGCCAAAGGAAGCTTTCAAAAGTGACCTGAACGACCAAGAGATCACGGACGAGGACTATCAGTACGTCCTAGAGATTTTCGAATTGTTCGAATGTAAGAACCTCGGTGGTTACACGCATCTCTACGTCACGCTCGACGCCTGTCAGCTCTGCGACGTCGTGCTGTATTTCAGGAAGATCGTGCTAGAGACGGATGGGATGGATATCCTACGCACCGTGTCCCTCGCCAGCTACGCGTGGGGCAGCGCTCTGAAGCTCACCAAAGTCAAACTCGAGCTCATGAGCGATCGCGAGATGTACGAAACGATCGAGAAGGGAATCAGGGGAGGCATTTGTAACAGCTTCCACAGATACTGTCGGGCTAATCACAAGGGGTGCGACGATTACGATCCCCAGCAAGAAAAGACTTTTATCCAGTACCTCGATGTGAATAGTTTGTACCCGTATGCGATGACTTTCCATCTCCCGACAGGTGGTTTTGAGTGGGTCGATCCTTCGAGGTGGAGCGAGATTGATTTGCTCAACATTCCTCACGATTCGGAAGTGGGTTACGTGTATGTGGTAGACTTGTTGTATCCCGAAGAACTGCACGCGCTCACCTGGGATTTTCCCCTGGCACCCGAACACAGGTGCGTGGACGAGAACGAACTGTCCCCCTACCAGCGACACCTGAAAGATGCGTTGGCGCTGAACGCCCCTCCCACAAAGAAACTCTCGCTGACGTGCTATGACAAAGAACGCTACGTCGTTCATTATGCATTGCTCGCTCTGTACGTGAGGTTGGGCATGAAAATAAAACGTGTTCACAGCATCCTCTCGTTCCGCCAAGACGACTTTTTGCGAACCTTCGTGCAGAGAAACGTCGCGTTGAGGAATGCCGCGAGCACGAAATTCGAGAGACTTCTGTACAAAACCATGTCGAACAGCACGTTCGGTAAGTCGATACAAAATGTGAGACGCATGAAAAGGTACGCAATAGCCTACGACAAAGAAAGTGCACTACGAAAGGCTAGCTCCGTCGACAGTCAGCATTTTCTCATTCTGAGTGACAAGTGCATCTTGTACGAGATGAAACAGCGCCGCATCAAATGCACGCACCCCCTTTACGTGGGCTTTGCCATTCTAGAAATATCCAAAGTCCGAATGTACAGCTTCGTCTACGAGTCGCTCTTTTCTCGCTTGTCGTGTCCAGTGCAATTGATCTATAGCGACACGGACAGCATAATTTTCTCTCTCACGTGTGCAAGTCTGGAAGAACAGCTGATGAAGATTGAGAATGAGTTAGATCTGTCTTCCTATCCACCGGACCACCCGCTTTTCAACGACGAGCACGCGAACCAGATGGGGTACTTCAAAGACGAGACGGGAGGTGGTGTTATTCAGGAAGTCGTAGCCATCCGAGCGAAAATGTACAGCATTCTCTTGGCTCGGTCGCACAAACAGATCGCGAGAGCGAAAGGAGTTAAGAAAGACGTGGTGAGGAAACACTTATTGCACGAAGTGTACCGAGATTCTCTGTTCAATGAAAAGATGGTCTCTCAGAAGCAGTGCACCATCCAGAGTATAAAGCAAACGATGTACACCATTTCGAGACTCAAGAAGAGCTTGGTCCCCTACGACGACAGACGCTATCTCGTGGATGCCGTACACTCCTTCCCTTATGGGAGCTGCGAATACGGTAAGCTTTACGGGTGTTTTGACGCGTATCGCATTACGATAGTACTCCTTCTTTGTGCAGCACCGGAAAACCCGGAAGAGAGCCCGAGACCGTCGACGTCAGGCATCGAGTAACCGTGGAACAAAGAGCTGCACGCGCATGTAATCGAGAATAAAAGTTCTAGTCGAGACATGCTCCTCTCTCTCTCTCTCGCAGACAAGAGAAGCACGGGTTATCATGGCAGTCTGGTAGCGGAATGGGTGTACGAAAAGAATTACCATTCTGTCATCATGCTGGTGCAGTGACCCGCGCAATGACGGCGCTGCGATGAAGATTCCCCTTTTCTGGCACGTCTGATCATCTCGTAATGCTGCGTTCGTGAGATCAGACAAGGGAGGGAGGGTGCAGGCATCTATTGACCAACTCTTTTGTTTGTATTCAATAAAGATGTTTCAGTGAAAGAACACACAGAGTCTCGTCAAAGTTATTCAGACTGTTTAATGCGTTGCATGTCAATAACCAATCGGTATTTCAATAAATCAATGACAAAGTTGGCGATATAGACTGCTTGCAAATGTCGCTGCTTCCGTAGGGCGTGCTTAATATGAGCGATGGCACGAGCGAGAAGGTCCATGATGTCTGCAGCGATGTAGTTGAATTCTGCGTTGGCCAAGCTCACAAATTCGCTCATCAGTCCCAGGGGTCCGTCCGGAACCGTTATGCAGACGTTCTTGTAACGGACGTAAATTCGACGCACCATCTCCTGCAGCGGACCCGGCGAGATCTCTCCTATATTGCCAAAGCCTACCATGTCTATCACGTAGCGAAATGCAGTGATGACGAGCTCGTTGCGGGGACTTTCGCTGGTGAAACATTCCTTCTCCACTTCTTCCCAAGAAGCGTGGGTGCGGGAACAATTTTGTAGCGAGTGGTAGCTGAACATCTTCACGTAGTGATGACGCGAGCGCGGTGCGCGCTGCCTTTATAGAGATAAATGCGCGCGCGCGCAAAGAATGGAGAATGAAACCGAAACTCAGAAGCCACCCGTCGCCGCTAGCAGCGCGCGCGCGCACACAGCAGAGAGTCGAAACCGAAAACACCTGCGGGCGGCGCAGAGGGCGCTAGGAGCGCGCGCGCGCGCATGCGCGGACGGGTGGAGCAGAGGGCGCGCGCGCATCCATAGCTGCCGCTGCGCGTCGCCTCACTCAGTTTCTCTCGGGCTGTCGCGGAAGACGGATGTGCGCTCCCAGCGCTCGCTCAGTTTCTGGCTGGCTGTCGTACAGGGCAGACGTGTGTTCCCCGCGCTCGCTCAGTCTCTGCCTGGAAGTTGCCGCGGGGGAAAAGGTGAGTGATTTGACGCGCTCCTTTTCTCGTATGTTTGCCGTGTTTAGCGGTGACCAACGAGTGATTTGACCGCGCTCGTGTTAAGCCTTTTCTCGCATGTTTAGACTTGTTTTGCGGTGAGCAAGCCTTTTGTTCGTGTTGACGCATGTTTAGCGATATGTGCCCAGTGGTTCCCGCCTTGTGTTAGCTGCATAGTGTTGTGACGTTGAGGTTAGGCCTAAGCGATCGTCCCCGTAAGCCTTTTTCCCCCGATGTGTACTGTTTTCTCCGTGCTGTTTTAGCAGTAGCGGTTAGACCTTTTCTCTCGCATGCCTAGACTTGTTTAGCAGTGCTGCTATTTTTACCTGCCGCTAGTATCTTGTTTTGTCTTTCTCGTCTAGAGCTATGACGGTGGCGGCATCTGGTGTGATGCCTTGCAACTACCTGGCCACCTGTCGTCGATCTCTGCAACTGCTGGGTGCAAACTACCAACATGGCGGGCGCTGGTCACTCGGGTGTTGCGGAGCGGCTTCTTCGCCTCGGCATCGTTGATTTTCGAATAAATTGTTTCTCTCCACTCTATTTCTATCTTTTTATTTTCTGCCTATTATTTTTCTTTTTTATGGACTCTCATAGTGCACAACGCTCAGCTGGTCTGGACACGAGTTAGACTTTCCCCAATTAGTGTGGTGGCTCCCTGGAGGGTGCTGATTAATGTGGGGGTCCCAATTAGCTCTAATTGCTAATTAAATCGTGTTCAGGCCAGTTGGGCGTTGTGCACTATGAGAGTCCAGTACCTAGTACTGATGTTTACATACAGCCTTCTGGATAATCCCCTTGTGAGATCCCAGGCAGAAATCAGGACTGGTTCCCGAATGGTCCCCAAGTGGTTCCATTTGCAGTTGAATGGTCCCAGATGGGTCCCCAAGTGGTATTAATGGTCCCGCTCTGGCTTTAAGCGGGTTCCATTCTGGTCCCAGATGGGTCCCCAAGTGGCGTTAGTGGTCCCATTCTGGCTTTAACCGGGTTCCATTCTGGGCCCAGATGGGTCCCAAAGTGGTGCAGTGTTCCCACTCTGGCTTTAAGCGGGTTCCATTCTGGGCCCAGATGGGTGCCAAAGTGGTGTGTGGTTCCCACTCTGGCTTTAAGTGGGTTCCATTCTGGGCCCAGAAGGGTGCCAAAGTGGTGTGTGGTTCCCACTCTGGCTTTAAGCGGGTTCCATTTTGGGCTCAGATGGTTCCAGCACTTCCAGCTGGAGCCTCACAGGTACCATTTTGTTCCCAGAATGGTCACTTGAGGCTCCAAGTTGGGCAGCTTCCCAGCTTTCCCCTTTGAGATTTCATCTTGTCCACACTCGCCATATATCCTTCTGGTTTTGTTTGGTCTATTACTCTGATCTATTTTAGCACATGCATGATCTCTTTTTATTGCTGTTTATCCAGGTGCGTGCGTCTGCGATCAAATATATGCTGTATCCCTGTAACTCCAATTCGAGCACATATTCTCATCTGAAGGTGCATATCATAACACATTAAGTACCAGAGAAAGGTAAAAAATACATCTCAACAACAACAAAAATTAAGCTAAATAACTAGAAGAAAGACAACGAAAAATAAAAGAAAAGGTAACTGCAGAGGCTGATGCAATGTGGAGACGCTACGGCGGCTACAAATTCAAACTTCAAACCGCGAGAGCCGAGAGGGAGAGGAGAGGGCGAGAGAGGCGAGAGTGGCAGGTGGCATGGCAGTTGGAGAGCTTGAACGCTTGAACGCGTCGCAGCAAGTTGGTTTGGTCTTCAGTTGCCGTCGCAAGGATGGTGTATCTCCTGTGCAGTATTTACGTGTGTTTTAGTGGGCTTTGTAAGACAATACGATGACAATGGTTCCTGTGCAACACATTGTCGATTTCCCGGAAGAGTTTTGACGCCAAGAAGACCTAAACGGCGTAGGGGCAAAACGCACTGTGAAACGCCAATCGGACTGCACGTCGCGAATGTTTGCAGGTATGAGTGATGACCGCGATGTTTTGATTGCTATTAAATACATGTTTCATTTTAGAAACTTAGGTGGAACTTGAAGAGAAACAGGATCAGAAGATTCCGAACGTACGGTGAAGAGGAAGGGGGTGTCGCGACCTGCATGGAAAACAGGAGTGTCATGTGTCATCTTCTCTAAGAAATTACAAGATGTGAGGTGGCCAACGAACGAAAACTCCCTCTAGTCCGTGAGTGCATCGCACAGTCAGGCATATGCTTTGTCAAGACACAGTGAGTGATCAGACTTATACTACGTGGTATGTACATGTAGAGATGTATTGATTATTTCTTTCTGCTCAGTGTATGCTTTTAGCAGAATAAACGGTATTTAATTCAGTAATATGTGCATTTCTACGCATTATTTTCACCCAGGCAAAAATCTGGACTGGTTCCAGAATGGTTCCATTTGAATCTGGACTGGTTCTATTTGAATGTGGATGGTTCCGGAATGGTTCCAGTTGAATCTTGGTGGTCCCAGCTGGATTCGCAAGTGGGGTGGCTGGTTCCACAATGGTGAAATCAATGGTACCACTCTGGCCTCAAACGGTTCCAGAACTTACAGTGGGAGCCCCACAGGTACCATTTTATTCCAACAATGGTCAATTGAACCACTTTAGATTCCAAGTTGGGCAGCTTCCCCCTTTGAGATCCGTTAGGGGAAGAAGAGTCCACTCTTGCCATATAGCCTTCTGTGTTTTTTTTTTTTTTGCTTTTTTAGTTATTATTTTGATGTATTTTAGCACACGTATGATCTATATTTCTGGATTTTTTATCCGTTTACGTCTTCGATAAAATATATGCTGTAACTTCAATTCGTGCTCATATTCTCATCTAAAGGCAAATGTCATAAAATGTACCAGCAAAATGCCAAAAGACACAATCCAAAGATGGCACACTCCGCCAAATAATTAGAAGAATTAAAAACAAAGAGGTAATTGCACGGGCTGGCCCAAAGCAGATGCAATAATTATGAGGGCGCTCCAGTGCGGCGGGAGGCTTTCAATTCAAATTCTAACGGCGGGCCGCGAGAGGCGAGAGGGAGCAGAGAGAGCGCAGGCGTCAGTTGGAACTTGGCGCGTCGTTGCGAGGTCGTTTTTTCTCTTCGGTTGCCGTGGCAGATATCGGGCATCTCCTGTGCACTATTTACGTGGTTTTAGTGCATTTTCTAAGACAACGTGATGACAATGAGTCATGTGAAACATATTGGCGATATCTCGGAGAAGTTTCGACGCTAGGAAGACACAGCATCCGCAGAAGTACCGGACGATGAAACGCCAAACGCACTGCACAGAATGCTTCTTCCGATGTTAAGAGGTATAAGTGCTTACCGTAGTGCTTCGATTACTACTGATTATGTGTTTTATTTCAGGAGCTAGAGGAACCTGAGAAACATGGTTAAGACGAGTATAAAGATTAGGATTGTTTGGTGGAGAGGAAAATGGTACATGCCGCGACCTACATGGACGGAGGTGTCATCTTCTCTGAGAAAATACAGGTGTGAGGTGGTCAACAAAACGCCATGTTCCCTGTTGTCCGTGAGTGCATCGCAAATTCAACACAAGCGCATGCCTCGTCTGAACGCAGTGAGTGATTACCCGTGTGCGACTTAGTACGTGAGAGATGTATCGATTATTTCTTTATCCTTAGTGTATGCTCATAGCAGAATAAACAATATTTACTTCAACAGTATGTGCATTTCTACGCATTACTTTCGGTCATGCATTTAGTGGTCCCATCTGCTAAGTGGTCGGATCCGAGACCACTTAGCAGAGGGGACCACTGGATAATTTCCATTGGTTCCACTCCAAGTGGTACCACCGTGAAACTGGTTCCACTTTTAACTGGTCCCAGCCATTGAATGGTTCCACATTCCAAGTGGTTCCTGTCCGATAATCCACTTCGAAGTGGTCCCGCTCCAGATTTTTGCCTGGGCAGTCATGCATTCAGTGACCCCAGCTGCTAAGTGGCCGGATCCCGGACCACTTAGCAGAGGGGACCACTGGATCAATTCCACTGGTTCCAGTTCAAGTGGGACCATCGTGAAGCTGGTTCCACTTTCAACTGGTCCCAGTCAGTAAGTGGGACACACTCAAAGTGGGACCTGTCCAATAAACCACTTTGAAGTGGTCCCACTCCAGAGTGGTCCCATTCTGAAGTGGTTTAACGAACTGGTCCCCCATGGGACCACTTGGCAAGTGGGACCAGAGTGGGACCATTACTAGGGTGGGACCAGAGTGGGACCATTACCAGAGTGGGACCAGTTCGTTAAACCATTTTGAAATGGTCCCATTCCAGATTTCTGCCTGGGATGCGCCGTGAAGTGGGAAGTGGGTCCCAGCACTTGCTTCAGCCATGACCTCCATATCTGAAATATGGCCTTGAGTGTTAACACTCAAAAGAATACGTTGTGGGCCTAGCGGGTAAAATAACAAACATAAAAATGACTATGCAAACAAATCTTCCCCTTTGCGGTCCCTGTTCCACTGGCACAGTTATTTTCCTGTCCACATTACGTTATAAACACTGGCAGCCACATCACACAAGATTCCTTTCACAGAACTCGGCAATTTTCGGGGCCCGTACGTAACCATTACTTTGTGGGACGTGCAAAAAGAATTGCAATTTTTTCGTGGCTTGACAAAACATACCAAATACAGTTGATCCCGTTGACGTGCTTGCTGCCGCCTGAAATAGAGCCAGAAATTAGCAACAAGGCTGCAGTAGAATACTGATGCACGGTGCTGTGTCTCGGACGTAGCCGAACACAGATTGCGATGTTTTCACATCCCTGAATGCTGCCATCAAGCTTACACTATGAACTGTAGAAACATCCACTAGCTGCAATAACATTAGAATACCGCTGTCATGTGGGCGTGTTACGTTACTCATAGCTCTAAGAATACAGGCGACCATTAGCACAGCAGCAACACACCAATTTTTTTTTCGAGAGTAAGCGTACTATTGCGTCAGGATGCTGCAATCATTGTAATAGTTTGTGTACATTAGTAGCCGGTGTGACTGTGACGTTACAATCGGCGGCGAGGCCAGGTGTTCGCGATGATCTTTACTGTGACAACTGATATTTTTCATCGCAGCGTAGCTGTGACTACGCAGGATTGTCACTTACCTCCGTTACTGGTTCCTGCCCCTGTTCCCGATCGAATATGGTAGGCACGGCGTCAATCTTCAACCGCTTTCGTTTCTGCCGTAGCCCGAGCCGAACTTGCAATACATCGTCATCAAAATAGGCGTCGTCGGCGAAATGACAGGAACAGACGCGTGAAACATTCAGTCCTTGGGCCACACTACAGTAGTGGCTGGCGATCGCTGCCTCCCACTTTCGTTTCGTCTCGCCATTGCGAGGTCGGTAAAATGTAAGCTCAGGATTCGCGTTATAAGTCTTTGTGCACCCGGGCACGTAGCACCGGTTTCCTGACTGTGACATCGCACGTCAACGGCGTGAAATCCTAGGGCACACGCTGTGGTTCAAAGTACTTCAAAGCAAATGCGACAAGACAACAAGAAAAAGGGTCAGACGCGCGCTCAGACACACACACCGAACTCGGCGAAAAGGAGCGCCTCCTTATGGTTGGTTTATCCCGGTGACGTCATCCAATGTCGGCGCCTTGCGGGGATTGCCGTGCGCGCCGGAAGCGCGAACATTTAAAAATCGTTTCTGAGTGAACCAAGTGGATTTGTGCGGAGAAAATTTGCCGGCGTACGTTTTGAACGACAGGGAACATGGCCATAAGAGTTCCTGAACACGCTTCCGGATGCGACTATCCCTTTAATTAGATAACGGTGAAATATAGCCAAGGGCAACTACTGGTCTTGTAGCAAGTAGATTTCCTTGTCCAACAGATGAATGGATTGTACGAATTGCCTTCCTGTCAATGGACAACTGACATTCTCCTCCTGTCTATACTGACATATGTTGATCTAAAAGCCGCTTTCCAGATGCCACAAAACACTTCTCGCCAGGTAGGTGCATTAATTCATCGAATGTGACTGAATGTGGCATTTACAGATCAGTTGCATTACCACTGAGGCAAGTTGAGTCTCAAATGCTGTCACTGCGGTGCTGTAAAAGACCTACAGCATATTCTTCGTCATTGACGACACTACCAACCTTTCCAAACTGCCCTTTTCGGATCTCTTAATGATCTCGACTAAGGCCGCCCTCTCTAAAAATTGATTGGCCCATGGCTAAACCGAGCCCACAAAGCTCTTCCTTCCCTCAAAGCTCTTTTGGCCTTTTTCGATTCCGTAGGATATTATTTCCTTCCTCACACCACCAGCAGCTATGGGGTACAGTATTGCCCCTGGCGATGAAACTCTCCGTTCATCTCAAAATAAAGTTGTTGTTGTTGTTGCTGGAACGATTAACTACGTTTCTTACAAAGTTACTAAACAGCATCTGTAACTACTGCAAGGTGATTTAAACTACTCTTGTAACTACATTTTCTGTGTAACATAGGAATGCTGGTATGTGGGTGAAGTGGCTAGTTTGCCACATCACCACAAATGGGAACACAAATGGTCGATAAATATGCTACCGAATCTGGTGCAAGCGGCCAAACCGTTGGAATGATCACAATTTTTAGTACCATGCAGAGGAAGCTACAGTAGAATCATCATCATTCACCATGTTTTCCCCTTCAAGCAATGGGATAGGGTAATGCCTCAACGCGTCGACACATCCCTCTACATCATCATTACTTATTTGTTGTTGTTGTACAGTAGAATCATGGGCGTTCCCAGGACTTTTTCTGGGGGGAGGGAGGGGGGGCAAAGTCCTTCAATTGGGCAGAGTGCAAACACCCGACCCTCCTACCGCAAATTTTTCTGGAGGCGGACGTTCCGCACTGTGTGGGTGTTCAGACGTACCTATCATAACATCTGAGAATAGTCATTACGACTTATGACTAAAGAGCGCACTATTTTCACAAGCGACCTTGGAGTTCGAAGGTGGCACGCCCCCCTCTCGGTACGCCCTTTAAACCTTTTGTACTGCTTTGTCTGGATTAGTTGTAATTATGCTGCAGCTACATAGGCAGTAGTTAAAATGCTACTACTATAGCCCATTATTGGCTGCCAAAACTTCATGCTAACACTCAGTTCTTTTTACAAACTTTGGTCGGTGATGTGTTGAATGTTTCGGTGACTTCCGTAGGCTCGATTTCACCAACTCTGGTTAATTGAACGAAGATCAAGGGTTGCCCATTCTTGAACTTAACACACACTTCTTTTTTTACAACCGTTATGAGTTAAGTGTTAGATTCAAGTTTAGTGACCGTTGATCGCAGTTCAGATGTTAACAGGTTGGTGAAACTGCTTTTGTACTCTGGTGTTGTGCAATGGTTTTTCAAGGGATTCAAACTGCAAAAAGGCTAATAATACAAAGTTTATTTCCATAATTATTTATACATATCTTCATACATGTCCTGGACAGTACGTAAAAAAACTTAATAAAATATAAAAGTCAGTAAGGTAACGTTCTGATCCGATGTAGAAGCTGAAGACTATCAAGAGCCCTCAGCGTGCTGTTTAGTGATAAACCTAATGGCCTTCGATTGAACCATTTCGAGGGCTCGAACATCTCTGTCTGCATAGGGTCCCAAACCGCTTGCAAGGCACGCTGTACAAGGCTTTTGTATGCCAGCAGTTTAGTGTGTGCTAAAGGTAGTTTTCGTGTGCACTTCAAGAAGACAATTTTTTTCAAAGCTTTAGAAGACACGTAACGAATGTGTGATTTCCACTAAAGATGGGAAGAGAGATGCACACCTAAATACCTGAAACCCTCAGCTCAATTAATTATAGTAGAATCAAAATTACAAGGGAAAATATTGAGGTTCTTCTTGTTCGCAAAAGATATCGTTGCACACTCTGCAAAATTTATCTGTTGTTGTCATGGCCTACATCAATCATTAAACACTACAAACGACTCACAGATCAGACGCTTTTACTTCGTTGATCTTTTCGTCTAGATGAAGTACATACAACGGGCCACGTCGACAACCGCCGACGGTAACGGCGGTTTATAGAAACATCCAGATTACATGCCTAAACAGCGATGCTGGGTTGCCATGAAAATGAATATATTTTATTATTAATTATATTTTTCCAATGGCTTCACTTAACAATTTTGAAATATTACATTGGCGTGTATGGCAAAGTTACTCACAGATCAGACACTTTTACTTGCTTTAGCTTCTCGTCTAGATAAAGTGCATAGAACGATAAAGATAGTCGATAAAGTGCCACGATAACGATCGTCTAGATAAAGTGCCACGTCGACAACCACCGACCGTAACGGCGGTCAATAGAAATATCCAGATTACATGCCTAGACAGCGTTGCAGGGTTGCCATGAAAACGAATATATATTTTTCCAGTGGCTTCACATAACGCTTTTGGAATATTACATTGGTATCTATAGCACAGTTGCTCATAGATGACACTTTTACTTACTTTAGCTTCTTGTCTAGATGAAGTGCCTACATCGTGCAACGTTGACAACTGCCGACGGGAACGGTGGTCTATAGAAACATCCAGATTACATGCCTAAACAGCGCTGCAGGGTTGCCATTAAAACGAATATATATTTTTCCACTGGTTATACACGTGCTCCAAACATGTATGACAACATGTCTTCAAACATGTATGGAGCATGTATAATGCTCGGTCACACTGGTTATACAATTCTTGTTTGACAACATCGTTTGGTCCAAACGCGTGTATGATTATACATAGTCTCGAACATATGTTGTTTAAACATCGGTCACACTGGTTATATAACTTGACTGGAGGAACAGTGGGAGTGGCTTAAACCGTGATGTCTGGCACACGTCAGTGTCGCAGTAACCAACGGAGGAGTTTATATAGCTTCCATTCGCGGACATCGCTATTCAAAATGTACGAAGACAACGAAGACGGGTCTGCACTTGCTGATTTTCGATTGTTTCATGCTCCATGTGCGCAGGCATAGCCTCCTATATTTGAGAATGCCTGTTCAACGGCGCCGAGATCAAAGAGCACCGCCCGTCCAAATCGTTTCCGGCGCCCACCGCAAGAGGCGCTGCCTTCCTAGGATACTGCGCTGCGATTGCCATGCTTTTCTATGAGTAAAGTTGCATCGCGAAACTAATCTTATGTGGCATATTCTGGACATTTTAATCCTGGAACGCAACCTAGAGCTTATGATAATTCGTTGAGAAGTTTATAATAGAGAAAAATGCGTGCTACGTTATTTTCGGGAGTGTTTAGTGATGAAACGCGCAAACGTCGGAGCCGCAAAAAATATGCGTTTTCCAGCAGTAACATGTTTTTAAGTCGAATTGTAGCAGACGTTATGAAGCAGAGAAGTTATGTGAACATGTTATATTGTGACTAGGGAGTGAAAAGGGCTGATGATGACGGTTTTTAGTATAGATGCCCCAAGACCTGAGCGAGCTTCACCAGTGCACAGATCATCATAGTACAGCCGTGTAAATTATACGCACGAATGTGCGACGCAAATATGACAGTAAAAATACCAAGAAACAAAGCGCAAACAAATTATTTATTCGGGTACATATATTCGGGTTATACTCTGCCACATTTGCTATCGCATTTCTTTATAGTTTTAGTGCCTCCCGTGAGAGTGGCTTGGAGGTGAAAATTTTTGCCATGTCATACTTGTCTGTGACTCCTAGAGCAAAATTTGTAAACAGTGGGCGGAAAAACTTGGTCAGTAACACTTCCAGAAACTGCCGGTGATGTCCAGGAACCGAGCATTTTAATATTTGCCGCTCGCTTAATATTGCAGTAGCGTGCTCCACAGCTGCTTTAAGGGGATGTTTCAAGTTCCTCCTCTTTGCTAGCATCACTTGAATGTAGATTTTCAAGCAATGCAGCACCACAAGTAGCTGTTGAGACGGATAGAAGAGTCCACCTCTATCTTGATGTTTAATGAGCGCGTCAGACGGGGCCAATGAGTCAGGCTTTTGCACGAGTCCAGTACACTGCTCACAAGCAATGCTTTCGCTAATAACCGTGGCCAAGTAGCCACCCACCATGGCTAGCGCTGCAACTTCAGGAGTAGGAGCCAGCGCCTCTGTTCGTTCGAGGTGGTAAATCAGTGCTCTAGTTGCATCGGTAGGGAACTGTTCTACATCCACCCTGTCTGTGGCTTGTACCTTTGACATTGGCACGCCTCCCGAGGAGCAAGGATGGTTCTCCTCAGCAACTACATTGCTGTCCCGTGATGTAGAGGCAATACCCGTCTTCAAAGTCTTTTCGATGCCAGAAAGCACAGCCCGGACATCTGTTTGGTCATTACTCCCAGCTGTCTTTCTCGACCACCCGAAGAAAGACTCAGTAGGGTCAGACGACATCTTTCTGGTCAATACAAAGCCGAAATTCATAACCCGAAGCAAGTACCTCGTGCAGTCCACATTGGAACGTGTTATAAGCAGAAGCCCATTAAAAGTCTCCTTTGTGAGAAAGTTTTTTATATGGCACTGGCTCTTGAGCTCGCCCAAGTACTCCAGGAAAGTACTTTCAAGCCACTCCAGTCGCTCGTCTGTTTCACAAAAGTACTGCTTAGTGTCAGCGTAGTTCTGGTGGATATGCTGAGTGCAATTGCTGACATCCATCAGCACAAACCACCGATGCATAGTATCCATGAACTCTACCGTTTCTCCGACTTGCGAGAAGCTCGCATCGCAGGTGTGGCCGGCTTGCTGCTCCAGCAGTTTGAGTGCCGCTGGCACAGGGGGCGATAACACCTGCACTGCCCTCATCACGTTCATTTTCTCCAGATTAGTGGGGAAAACGTGCTTCCTAGTCAGGAACCTCACGGGCTTCACAATGCTGCCTTGCTGCATTTTGTACAGCTTCGTGAGGTGATCTGCCGTAATAGAGCCGTTTTTGCCAAGATCCCGGTGGAGAAACTGTGACCGCACGTTCTTTATTAGATGGCATTGGTCAAATGCCAGAAAGAGTTTGCGGTCAGGGTCTTCAGGATGTGGTATGTGGTGTCTGATAGTTCCGTTACACAGTAGTTGGAACGCCATGACGTTGATTTTATTATTATCGGTCACGACTCGTACCACAAGAAAGCCAAGTGCTTCGACTTCCCTCAAGAAATGGCGCAAAAGAGTGTGAAGGTCTTGACCACCACAGTTCTTTGTGAAGAAGTAGGCTACGGGTATTCTGAAGCGGGATGAGAGCCCACTGAGGACGAAGCACAGGCGCGAATTAGCGAGAACAGGGTCTCCTGTGCGTTCCGTGGGAAGGACTCCTCCATAGTCGACTTCGCCGACGAAAGCGTCTCTCTGTTTTATATACTGAAGCCACAGTTTCACTCTCAGTCGTCAATGATTAAAGAGCAAGTCCTTGCCTGCGGAGAAGTGTGGACGGTAAGCTCAGCAGAGAGTCTTTCCTTCACGAGTTCTGTCACACCAGAGTCTCCACGGGAAGACCCAAGAAATCGCTCTAGCGTGCTTCGGATAGGCAAGCTCAGTAACGCTTCCTTTCGAATGTGTTCGTAAGCCTTGGACGAAATGTTTCTCAGCGCAACTGCATGACGTACCGTCAGTTCGGACCAGACCGGCTTTTTTCTCCCGAAGTTCTTTACTTGTTCCAGTAAAATTGAAGCTGCAAGATCTTTTTCGTGTGCCTTTTCGACGACATGTGTAAAGGCAGAGACGTCAGAGTCTTTTTTCACGGAGTCCAGCTCTTCCTTCAGGCTGCTTACATCCAGCTTGAGTGCTTGAATCTGGGCACGGAGTTCACGCTCTTTGCGCTTCCACTTTCGTTTCTCGATTATTGCAACCGATGAGATACCCGACAACCGATAGATGGACGCCCCGGTGTACCTTCACCCAGGAAGGCGCTGCTTGGTACGTGCTACTGCATGAGGGTCGTGTTACCTCATTTGTTCCTTCCCCGGCGTTGTCACTGACACATAGGTCGTCGTGAGCGGGCTCAAAGGATTCCTTTGGGCTGCCGGAAAGTGCTCGCCGTTTTCCTGCTGATGTCGATTCTGGAATGCTTCCTTTGCGCTTCCTTGACACCGCGTCCCCTCTCTTGGGCTTCGTCGAAGGCTGCAGGTACACAGGGTATTCCTCGAACACACTGGGCACAGCACCTTTCTTCAACCTTCGTGTTTTGCATCCTTCCTTGAAGTCGGAAGGAAGGAAGTGCCGACTACAGACACTGGAGTAGCAGGATGTCGTATTGGGAGTCCAATCGTCTCTTGATATCACCTTTAGCCACTTCTCGCGCAGCTCTGCATCACTTGGGATTTCATGAAATGAGACTCCTGGCAGTCGTTTTTTACCTGATGAGTTGCAGCGAGGCACGCAGCAGTAAGCCATGACATGGAGAAACGAGCATACCGCACCGACTAATGCAACGCGTTCCGCCAGCAAGTAGACGCTACCCGAGCGTCTCGGCGTCGCGATCGCCGGCATTGGGAAATCTTACGTCCCATAAACAACGGTATTTAAGCGGTGGTGTGATGTTTTTAGGGTGATGGACGTGCTATTCATCGATGTAAAGCTATTGCTTGAGTTGAGTTATCAGTATTTTTTTTGCTAGAAAATTCAGTTCAACCTGTAACTTCGTTTTGATCGTGTCCGTCAGATTTGCTTATCTCGTGATATCGAGTACATTAAAAACTTAATCGGAACGCAAAATAGAAAAATCGACAAATATAATGGAAAGCGGAATAGGGACAAACAGACGGAAGACTACGCCCTCTCTTACCAAAGTGTTGTTTTGGCTTATAACGATTTTTAGATATACGCATCCCACGACTATAGAGCCTGGTTTTTAACTGTTCATCTTACACGTATTAACAAGTTCGTCATCCCTCGTGCGCAGGCTTCATGCGCCACAGTAATTACCTTGTATAGACGCACAAAATACAGCAAAATACGAACAATGTGATTGGTTTCCGAATGACTACCTCATCAAGACATCACTTCGTCGCGTTAAATCAGGCTTGTCATCGAGATCGACAATGAGCTGCTCAGGATAGGATAGGATTGGAAAGACGATGTCGTCAGGGAAATGGGGGAGGCTCTATTATAGTACTTCAACGTATATTTTTACTAATACTTACGCCTTACCTTTCTGTTTGAAATATTGGCGCATTATCGGTAGTTATGTCTTACTGACGGTAGCTCATACTCGCACGGCATTTTTGTTTCCTAATTGCTTTCAATGTATTACTTTCTTGGTGATGCTTTGTATGCCGGAAGTATTTTAAACAAAAATAAATAAATAATCTCGGGGTGGTGGAAAGCAAAAAGTACAAAAAGTACAAGAATAAAATAAAACCGTTTGCAATGCATGTATGTGTGCTGTGACGCGTGGCCAAGAAAGCTTGGCCACGAACAGGTGCGCTGTCATTCGTACGTCGCACATATACTCTGACAGAGAAGTGCATTTGCATGGTGAAGCCGTTCTCATTAAGGTAAGTCTTGTGAAAGGAAGTAGTTGATTTAGGCGATTTAAAATAATCTAGCCAAATAGTTGTGGGGGATGAGCAACCGCGGTATTTTGATCACCCGTTTTTTCTTACTCTGCCCCCACCTTTTTTTTTGTCCGGTGCACAATAACAGTACTTCGACGTAGCGGAAGATGCTGGTACAAGCGGTCACGACAGCAAGCAGGTTGTTTCTTTGAAATAATCAGCTTTGCTATATTTCTTGAAAGAAAAAAAAAATCAAGCGAAGTTACAACATCCTTTCGTAATTCCTGTTGTAGTTCGTTACAATAATGTGTACACATGTACGCATGCAACAACAGCTGTCAAACATGTAGGCCATGAATTTGCGCATACAGTAGAACGCAAGACGCAACTGCTATTTTACATAATGTGATGGAAAATACAGATATGACACAATAAGAGCGCCGAAAGCTTTGGGTTCATCACTTTTCAATTAGCTTTTGCTCTGCTCAGAATCAATATCCTGAGCAGTCCACTTCAATATGGAGCAATCTATTAATATTAATTGATTTCCTAATCATCCATCCCAGTAGTGGCAGACGTCAACGCATATTACTACCAATTGCGCGAGCGCTCCATAGCATTTGCATTGAGAGGAACCCTAGGATGCGAGCGCCCCAAGCGGCGCGGTGCAGAGGAGGATAGGGGAGGAGGTTGAACGGGTGCTCCGGGCCGAATGAGCAGGCATTCTCAAATATAGGAGGCTATGGCGCAGGCAAAGAAGTCGCCATTTTGAACGTACGTGCAACACAATGTCGCGAACACTGACTTACAACTTACTCGTGTAAAATAACTCACGCGCATCACGATGTCGTTGACACTGACTCGCGCGAACGAAAACTGTCGAGGCGAATACACCCGTTTATCCAACTTGTCCGTCACCGTTTTTCGGCAGTGCCCAAATACATCGTCTTGTGTTTGGCAACATGTTGTCAAACATAGTCAGAGCGCTTGCTTGTATGACGGCACAGTCACACTCGTTATACACACATGTTTTAAAACATGTTTTGCCGGTGTATAAGCAGTGTGACCAGCACTGTATGATCATACATGTTTAAGGGATGTTTCTTATACACGTTCGTCATACATGTATGACGGAATGTTCGTGTATAATGTATAATGTATAACCAGTGTGACTCCGGCCTTAGCTTCTCCTCTAGACAAAGTGCATATAACGTGCCACATCGAAAAAAGCCGACGGTAAAGGGGGTCGATAGAAGCATCCAGATTACATGCCTAAACAGGGTTGCAGGGTTGCCATTAAAACGAATATATATTTTTCCAGTGGCTTCACATAACGCTTTTGGAATACGACATTGGCATGCATAGCAAAGTTGCTCATAGATTAGACACTTTTACTTGCTTTAGCTTCTCCTCTAGACGAAGTGCATACAACGTGCCACATCGAAAAAAGCCGACGGTAACGGGGGTCGATAGAAGCATCCAGATTACATGCCTAAACAGGGTTGCAGGGTTGCCATTAAAACGAATATATATTTTTCCAGTGGCTTCACATAACGCTTTTGGAATACGACATTGGCATGCATAGCAAAGTTGCTCATAGATTAGGCACTTTTACTTTCTTTAGCTTCTCCTCTAGACGAAGTGCATACAACGTGCCACATCGAAAAAAGCCGACGGTAACGGGGGTCGATAGAAGCATCCAGATTACATGCCTAAACAGGGTTGCAGGGTTGCCATTAAAACGAATATATATTTTTCCAGTGGCTTCACATAACGCTTTTGGAATACGACAATGGCATGCATAGCAAAGTTGCTCATAGATTAGACACTTTTACCCTCTTTAGCTTCTCCTCTAAACGAAGTGCATACAACGAGCCACATCGAAAAAAGCCGACGGTAACAGGGGTCGATAGAAGCATCCAGATTACATGCCTAAACAGGGTTGCAGGGTTGCCATTAAAACGAACATATATTTTTGCAGTGGCTTCACATAACGCTTTTGGAATACGACATTGGCATGCATAGCAAAGTTGCTCATAGATTAGACACTTTTACTCTCTTTAGCTTTTCCTCTAGACGAAGTGCATACAACGTGCAACATCGAAAAAAGCCGACGGTAACGGGGGTCGATAGAAGCATCCAGATTACATGCCTAAACAGGGTTGCAGGGTTGCCATTAAAACGAATATATATTTTTCCAGTGGCTTCACATAACGCTTTTCGAATACGACATTGGCATGCATAGCAATGTTGCTCATAGATTAGACACTTTTACTTTCTTTAGCTTCTCCTCTAGACGAAGTGCATACAAAGTGCCACATCGAAAAAAGCCGACGGTAATGGGGGTCGATAGAAGCATCCAGATTACATGCCTAAACAGGGTTGCAGGGTTGCCATTAAAACGAATATATATTTTTCCAGTGGCTTCACATAACGCTTTTCGAATACGACATTGGCATGCATAGCAAAGTTGCTCATAGATTAGACACTTTTACTTTCTTTAGCTTCTCCTCTAGACGAAGTGCATACAAAGTGCCACATCGAAAAAAGCCGACGGTAATGGGGGTCGATAGAAGCATCCAGATTACATGCCTAAACAGGGTTGCAGGGTGTCCATTAAAACGAATATATATTTTTCCAGTGGCTTCACATAACGCTTTTGAAATACGACATTGGCATGCATGGCAAAGTTGCTCATAGATTAGACACTTTTACTTTCTTTAGGTTCTCCTCTAGACGAAGTGCATACAACGTGCCACATCGAAAAAAGCCGACGGTAACGGGGGTCGATAGAAGCATCCAGATTACATGCCTAAACAGGGTTGCAGGGTTGCCATTAAAACGAATATATATTTTTCCAGTGGCTTCAGATAACGCTTTTTGAATACGACATTGGCATGCATAGCAAAGTTGCTCATAGATTAGACACTTTTACTTTCTTTAGCTTCTCCTCTAGACGAAGTGCATACAACGTGCCACATCGTAAAAAGCCGACGGTAACGGGGGTCGATAGAAGCATCCAGATTACATGCCTAAACAGGGTTGCAGGGTTGCCATTAAAACGAATATATATTTTTCCAGTGGCTTCACATAACGCTTTTGGAATACGACATTGGCATGCATAGCAAAGTTGCTCATAGATTAGACACTTTTACTTACTTTAGCTTCTCCTCTAGACGAAGTGCATACAAAGTGCCACATCGAAAAAAGCCGACGGTAACGGGGGTCGATAGAAGCATCCAGATTACATGCCTAAACAGGGTTGCAGGGTGTCCATTAAAACGAATATATATTTTTCCAGTGGCTTCACATAACGCTTTTGGAATACGACATTGGCATGCATAGCAAAGTTGCTCATAGATTAGACACTTTTACTTACTTTAGCTTCTCCTCTAGACGAAGTGCATACAACGTGCCACATCGAAAAAAGCCGACGGTAACGGGGGTCGATAGAAGCATCCAGATTACATGCCTAAACAGGGTTGCAGGGTTGCCATTAAAACGAATATATATTTTTCCAGTGGCTTCAGATAACGCTTTTTGAATACGACATTGGCATGCATAGCAAAGTTGCTCATAGATTAGACACTTTTACTTTCTTTAGGTTCTCCTCTAGACGAAGTGCATACAACGTGCCACATCGTAAAAAGCCGACGGTAACGGGGGTCGATAGAAGCATCCAGATTACATGCCTAAACAGGGTTGCAGGGTTCCCATTAAAACGAATATATATTTTTCCAGTGGCTTCAGATAACGCTTTTTGAATACGACATTGGCATGCATAGCAAAGTTGCTCATAGATTAGACACTTTTACTTTCTTTAGCTTCTCCTCTAGACGAAGTGCATACAACGTGCCACATCGTAAAAAGCCGACGGTAACGGGGGTCGATAGAAGCATCCAGATTACATGCCTAAACAGGGTTGCAGGGTTGCCATTAAAACGAATATATATTTTTCCAGTGGCTTCACATAACGCTTTTCGAATACGACATTGGCATGCATAGCAATGTTGCTCATAGATTAAACACTTTTACTTTCTTTAGGTTCTCCTCTAGACGAAGTGCATACAAAGTGCCACATCGAAAAAAGCCGACGGTAATGGGGGTCGATAGAAGCATCCAGATTACATGCCTAAACAGGGTTGCAGGGTGTCCATTAAAACGAATATATATTTTTCCAGTGGCTTCAGATAACGCTTTTTGAATACGACATTGGCATGCAT
The DNA here is from genome assembly GCF_037126465.1 of Ornithodoros turicata. Classification (NCBI taxonomy): domain Eukaryota; kingdom Metazoa; phylum Arthropoda; class Arachnida; order Ixodida; family Argasidae; genus Ornithodoros; species Ornithodoros turicata. The sequence continues at coordinate 1,532,218 of NW_026999295.1, forward strand.
AGCAAAGTTGCTCATAGATTAGACACTTTTACTTTCTTTAGCTTCTCCTCTAGACGAAGTGCATACAACGTGCCACATCGTAAAAAGCCGACGGTAACGGGGGTCGATAGAAGCATCCAGATTACATGCCTAAACAGGGTTGCAGGGTTGCCATTAAAACGAATATATATTTTTCCAGTGGCTTCACATAACGCTTTTCGAATACGACATTGGCATGCATAGCAATGTTGCTCATAGATTAAACACTTTTACTTTCTTTAGGTTCTCCTCTAGACGAAGTGCATACAAAGTGCCACATCGAAAAAAGCCGACGGTAACGGGGGTCGATAGAAGCATCCAGATTACATGCCTAAACAGGGTTGCAGGGTGTCCATTAAAACGAATATATATTTTTCCAGTGGCTTCACATAACGCTTTTGGAATACGACATTGGCATGCATAGCAAAGTTGCTCATAGATTAGACACTTTTACTTACTTTAGCTTCTCCTCTAGACGAAGTGCATACAACGTGCCACATCGAAAAAAGCCGACGGTAACGGGGGTCGATAGAAGCATCCAGATTACATGCCTAAACAGGGTTGCAGGGTTGCCATTAAAACGAATATATATTTTTCCAGTGGCTTCAGATAACGCTTTTTGAATACGACATTGGCATGCATAGCAAAGTTGCTCATAGATTAGACACTTTTACTTTCTTTAGCTTCTCCTCTAGACGAAGTGCATACAACGTGCCACATCGTAAAAAGCCGACGGTAACGGGGGTCGATAGAAGCATCCAGATTACATGCCTAAACAGGGTTGCAGGGTTGCCATTAAAACGAATATATATTTTTCCAGTGGCTTCACATAACGCTTTTCGAATACGACATTGGCATGCATAGCAATGTTGCTCATAGATTAAACACTTTTACTTTCTTTAGGTTCTCCTCTAGACGAAGTGCATACAAAGTGCCACATCGAAAAAAGCCGACGGTAACGGGGGTCGATAGAAGCATCCAGATTACATGCCTAAACAGGGTTGCAGGGTGTCCATTAAAACGAATATATATTTTTCCAGTGGCTTCACATAACGCTTTTGGAATACGACATTGGCATGCATAGCAAAGTTGCTCATAGATTAGACACTTTTACTTACTTTAGCTTCTCCTCTAGACGAAGTGCATACAACGTGCCACATCGAAAAAAGCCGACGGTAACGGGGGTCGATAGAAGCATCCAGATTACATGCCTAAACAGGGTTGCAGGGTTGCCATTAAAACGAATATATATTTTTCCAGTGGCTTCAGATAACGCTTTTTGAATACGACATTGGCATGCATAGCAAAGTTGCTCATAGATTAGACACTTTTACTTTCTTTAGCTTCTCCTCTAGACGAAGTGCATACAAAGTGCCACATCGAAAAAAGCCGACGGTAATGGGGGTCGATAGAAGCATCCAGATTACATGCCTAAACAGGGTTGCAGGGTGTCCATTAAAACGAATATATATTTTTCCAGTGGCTTCACATAACGCTTTTGGAATACGACATTGGCATGCATAGCAAAGTTGCTCATAGATTAGACACTTTTACTTTCTTTAGCTTCTCCTCTAGACGAAGTGCATACAACGTGCCACATCGAAAAAAGCCGACGGTAACGGGGGCCGATAGAAGCATCCAGATTACATGCCTAAACAGGGTTGCAGGGTTGCCATTAAAACGAATATATATTTTTCCAGTGGCTTCAGATAACGCTTTTTGAATACGACATTGGCATGCATAGCAAAGTTGCTCATAGATTAGACACTTTTACTTTCTTTAGCTTCTCCTCTAGACGAAGTGCATACAACGTGCCACATCGAAAAAAGCCGACGGTAACGGGGGTCGATAGAAGCATCCAGATTACATGCCTAAACAGGGTTGCAGGGTTGCCATTAAAACGAATATATATTTTTCCAGTGGCTTCACATAACGCTTTTGGAATACGACATTGGCATGCATAGCAAAGTTGCTCATAGATTAGACACTTTTACTTACTTTAGCTTCTCCTCTAGACGAAGTGCATACAAAGTGCCACATCGAAAAAAGCCGACGGTAACGGGGGTCGATAGAAGCATCCAGATTACATGCCTAAACAGGGTTGCAGGGTGTCCATTAAAACGAATATATATTTTTCCAGTGGCTTCACATAACGCTTTTGGAATACGACATTGGCATGCATAGCAAAGTTGCTCATAGATTAGACACTTTTACTTACTTTAGCTTCTCCTCTAGACGAAGTGCATACAACGTGCCACATCGAAAAAAGCCGACGGTAACGGGGGTCGATAGAAGCATCCAGATTACATGCCTAAACAGGGTTGCAGGGTTGCCATTAAAACGAATATATATTTTTCCAGTGGCTTCAGATAACGCTTTTTGAATACGACATTGGCATGCATAGCAAAGTTGCTCATAGATTAGACACTTTTACTTTCTTTAGGTTCTCCTCTAGACGAAGTGCATACAACGTGCCACATCGTAAAAAGCCGACGGTAACGGGGGTCGATAGAAGCATCCAGATTACATGCCTAAACAGGGTTGCAGGGTTCCCATTAAAACGAATATATATTTTTCCAGTGGCTTCAGATAACGCTTTTTGAATACGACATTGGCATGCATAGCAAAGTTGCTCATAGATTAGACACTTTTACTTTCTTTAGCTTCTCCTCTAGACGAAGTGCATACAACGTGCCACATCGTAAAAAGCCGACGGTAACGGGGGTCGATAGAAGCATCCAGATTACATGCCTAAACAGGGTTGCAGGGTTGCCATTAAAACGAATATATATTTTTCCAGTGGCTTCACATAACGCTTTTCGAATACGACATTGGCATGCATAGCAATGTTGCTCATAGATTAAACACTTTTACTTTCTTTAGGTTCTCCTCTAGACGAAGTGCATACAAAGTGCCACATCGAAAAAAGCCGACGGTAATGGGGGTCGATAGAAACATCCAGATTACATGCCTAAACAGGGTTGCAGGGTGTCCATTAAAACGAATATATATTTTTCCAGTGGCTTCACATAACGCTTTTGGAATACGACATTGGCATGCATAGCAAAGTTGCTCATAGATTAGACACTTTTACTTTCTTTAGCTTCTCCTCTAGACGAAGTGCATACAACGTGCCACATCGAAAAAAGCCGACGGTAACGGGGGCCGATAGAAGCATCCAGATTACATGCCTAAACAGGGTTGCAGGGTTGCCATTAAAACGAATATATATTTTTCCAGTGGCTTCAGATAACGCTTTTTGAATACGACATTGGCATGCATAGCAAAGTTGCTCATAGATTAGACACTTTTACTTTCTTTAGCTTCTCCTCTAGACGAAGTGCATACAACGTGCCACATCGAAAAAAGCCGACGGTAACGGGGGTCGATAGAAGCATCCAGATTACATGCCTAAACAGGGTTGCAGGGTGTCCATTAAAACGAATATATATTTTTCCAGTGGCTTCACATAAGGCTTTTGGAATACAACATTGGCATGCATAGCAAAGCTGCTCATAGATTAGACACTTTTACTTTCTTTAGCTTCTTCTCTAGACGAAGTGCATACAACGTGCCACATCGTAAAAAGCCGACGGTAACGGGGGTCGATAGAAGCATCCAGATTACATGCCTAAACAGGGTTGCAGGGTTGCCATTAAAACGAATATATATTTTTCCAGTGGCTTCAGATAACACTTTTGGAATACGACATTGGCATGCATAGCAAAGTTGCTCATAGATGAGACACTTTTACTTTCTTTAGCTTCTCCTCTAGACGAAGTGCATACAACGTGCCACATCGTAAAAAGCCGACGGTAACGGGGGTCGATAGAAGCATCCAGATTACATGCCTAAACAGGGTTGCAGGGTTGCCATTAAAACGAATATATATTTTTCCAGTGGCTTCACATAACGCTTTTGGAATATGACATTGGCATGCATTGCAAAGTTGCTCATAGATTAGACACTTTTACTTACTTTAGCTTCTCCTCTAGACGAAGTGCATACAACGTGCCACATCGAAAAAAGCCGACGGTAACGGGGGTCGATAGAAGCATCCAGATTACATGCCTAAACAGGATTGCAGGGTTGCCATTAAAACGAATATATATTTTTCCAGTGGCTTCACATAAGGCTTTTGGAATACAACATTGGCATGCATAGCAAAGCTGCTCATAGATTAGACACTTTTACTTTCTTTAGCTTATTCTCTAGACGAAGTGCATACAACGTGCCACATCGTAAAAAGCCGACGGTAATGGGAGTCGATAGAAGCGTCCAGATTACATGCCTAGACAGGGTTGCAGGGTTGCCATTAAAACGAATATATATTTTTCCAGTGGCTTCACATAACGCTTTTGGAATATGACATTGGCATGCATTGCAAAGTTGCTCATAGATTAGACACTTTTACTTACTTTAGCTTCTCCTCTAGACGAAGTGCATACAACGTGCCACATCGAAAAAAGCCGACGGTAACGGGGGTCGATAGAAGCATCCAGATTACATGCCTAAACAGGGTTGCAGGGTTGCCATTAAAACGAATATATATTTTTCCAGTGGCTTCACATAAGGCTTTTGGAATACAACATTGGCATGCATAGCAAAGCTGCTCATAGATTAGACACTTTTACTCTCTTTAGCTTATTCTCTAGACGAAGTGCATACAACGTGCCACATCGTAAAAAGCCGACGGTAACGGGAGTCGATAGAAGCGTCCAGATTACATGCCTAGACAGGGTTGCAGGGTTGCCATCAAAACGAATATATATTTTTCCAGTGGCTTCACATAACGCTTTTGGAATACGACATTGGCATGCATACCAAAGTTGCTCATAGATTAGACACTTTTACTATCTTTAGCTTCTCCTCTAGACGAAGTGCATACAACGTGCCACATCGAAAAAAGCCGACGGTAACGGGGGTCGATAGAAGCATCCAGATTACATGCCTAGACAGGGTTGCAGGGTTGCCATTAAAACGAATATATATTTTTCCAGTGGCTTCACATAACGCTTTTGGAATACGACATTGGCATGCATAGCAAAGTTGGTCATAGATTAGACACTTTTACTTTCTTTAGCTTCTCCTCTAGACCAAGTGCATACAACGTGCCACATCGAAAAAAGCCGACGGTAACGGGGGTCGATAGAAGCATCCAGATTACATGCCTAAACAGGGTTGCAGGGTTGCCATTAAAACGAATATATATTTTTCCAGTGGCTTCACATAACGCTTTTGGAATACGACATTGGCATGCATAGCAAAGTTGCTCATAGATTAGACACTTTTACTTTCTTTAGCTTCTCCTCTAGACGAAGTGCATACAAAGTGCCACATCGAAAAAAGCCGACGGTAACGGGGGTCGATAGAAGCATCCAGATTACATGCCTAAACAGGGTTGCAGGGTTGCCATTAAAACGAATATATATTTTTCCAGTGACTTCACATAACGCTTTTGGAATACGACATTGGCATGCATAGCAAAGTTGCTCATAGATTAGACACTTTTACTTTCTTTAGCTTCTCCTCTAGACGAAGTGCATACAAAGTGCCACATCGAAAAAAGCCGACGGTAACGGGGGTCGATAGAAGCATCCAGATTACATGCCTACACAGGGTTGCAGGGTTGCCATTAAAACGAATATATATTTTTACAGTGGCTTCACATAACGCTTTTGGAATACGACATTGGCATGCATAGCAAAGTTGCTCATATATTAGACACTTTTAACTACTTTAGCTTCTCCTCAAGACGAAGTGCATACAACGTGCCACATCGAAAAAAGCCGACGGTAACGGGGGTCGATAGAAGCATCCAGATTACATGCCTAGACAGGGTTGCAGGGTTGCCATTAAAACGAATATATATTTTTCCAGTGGCTTCACATAACGCTTTTGGAATACGACATTGGCATGCATAGCAAAGTTGGTCATAGATTAGACACTTTTACTTTGTTTAGCTTCTCCTCTAGACCAAGTGCATACAACGTGCCACATCGAAAAAAGCCGACGGTAACGGGGGTCGATAGAAGCATCCAGATTACATGCCTAAACAGGGTTGCAGGGTTGCCATTAAAACGAATATATATTTTTCCAGTGGCTTCACATAACGCTTTTGGAATACGACATTGGCATGCATAGCAAAGTTGCTCATAGATTAGACACTTTTACTTTCTTTAGCTTCTCCTCTAGACGAAGTGCATACAAAGTGCCACATCGAAAAAAGCCGACGGTAACGGGGGTCGATAGAAGCATCCAGATTACATGCCTAAACAGGGTTGCAGGGTTGCCATTAAAACGAATATATATTTTTCCAGTGACTTCACATAACGCTTTTGGAATACGACATTGGCATGCATAGCAAAGTTGCTCATAGATTAGACACTTTTACTTTCTTTAGCTTCTCCTCTAGACGAAGTGCATACAAAGTGCCACATCGAAAAAAGCCGACGGTAACGGGGGTCGATAGAAGCATCCAGATTACATGCCTACACAGGGTTGCAGGGTTGCCATTAAAACGAATATATATTTTTACAGTGGCTTCACATAACGCTTTTGGAATACGACATTGGCATGCATAGCAAAGTTGCTCATATATTAGACACTTTTAACTACTTTAGCTTCTCCTCAAGACGAAGTGCATACAACGTGCCACATCGAAAAAAGCCGACGGTAACGGGGGTCGATAGAAGCGTCCAGATTACATGCCTAAACAGGGTTGCAGGGTTGCCATTAAAACGAATATATATTTTTCCAGTGGCTTCACATAACGCTTTTGGAATACGACATTGGCATGCATAGCAAAGTTGCTCATAGATTAGACACTTTTACTTTCTTTAGCTTCTCCTCTAGACGAAGTGCATACAACGTGCCACATCGAAAAGAGCCGACGGTAACGGGGGTCGATAGAAGCATCCAGATTACATGCCTAAACAGGGTTGCAGGGGTGCCATTAAAACGAATATATATTTTTCCAGTGGCTTCACATAACGCTTTTGGAATACGACATTGGCATGCATAGCAAAGTTGCTTATAGATTAGACACTTTTACTTCCTTTAGCTTCTCCTCTAGACGAAGTGCTTACAACGTGCCACATCGAAAAAAGCCGACGGTAACGGGGGTCGATAGAAGCAGCCAGGTTACATGCTCTCCTCTAGACGAAGGTTTAGTAGTAGTACTACTGTAGGTTTAGTAGTAGTACTTTTGTGTATGGCTATCATTTGCATGTAAACAGCCTACTGCACACCTGTTGTAGCTGAAAAAAAAAATTACGATTCAAGTCGGGTGCCCAGGCTGAATGGTAAGCGCGCACGCAGCCCTCCGGTCACACTCCGCCCACCACAGCAGCCCTCCGCCCAAGCGCCACCCTGTTACAGGTGGTGAAGGTTTTTTGGCTGGGTTTTTCTCCTTCACCTGATTGGCATCCCAATTGGCACAATTCCCAGCACTATTGGCTTTAATAAACATATCTCAACTTGATTGGCATTACAATTGACATTAATAAATATATTTTCACTTGTACTTTTTGTGTATGACCCTTCTTTGCATGTCTCTGCATGTAAACCGCTCACCTGTTGTATCGGAAAAATATGTGAAGTCGGCCCACGTATGGCCAAAGAAGTCTGCCCAGGCTGAAAAATACGCTACGATGAGCGCACGCGCAGCCCTCCCCCGCCGATAAGCGCGCAGACAACCCTCCGCACACGCGCCGCGCGGGGAAAACACGCACAGGGCTCAGGGGCAGGGTGCCGTAGTTTGGACCGCCCGCTAATAGGACCAGACTATGTACTACTCAGTCCTTTTACATGACGAAGTTGACATCAAGTACTTTGCCATACGATTGCAGTGCCCTAACGAGCTGTTCCGAGGAGACATATGCAGGCAGGTACCTACATGGTACTGCAACGACACGTGGTCCAATGGGTTCGATGTTAACCTGCTCATTTCCGATTTTCAGATGACCCTTTTCAGTGACTAAACGGCTGGCTGCCGCCGACGAGACTACCACCTGGAAAACGGCTCTTCCTAGATGTTGAACACAGTAGGTGTTGTCAACACCCACTATTTCTGCTGCTGCATGGAGGATGCCATAAACGGAAGTGCCTGCAGTCAAACTCACTTTGAACGCCCACTCCTTGCTGGGCGCAAAAAGCGATGTCATTCTGCCCCGGGAGACGACAACGGCGAATCCGGGGCCTGCTTCCTAAGGTAGATAGCGCAGTGGCTGACGACCTTGACCTTCCAAATGACGAATGATTCCTTCGCAGATTCGGAGCCTGAGGTACGCAGCTTAGCCTTATAAGGGCCATCTTCAGCACTGCGTAGGTGGGCGACGTTTGAGCGAGTGGCGTCGAAAGGCCACGTGGAACGTGATGTTCTCCCCGTTAGGGTGAGAGTCTCATCTCTGAAAGCCCAGTACAAAGCCAGTGAAGTATTAAGGGAAGAAAAGTAGCAGAATCTCTTTGGCTGCACGTTGAATATGCGTTTATAAATCCCTAACGTCGCCACACCAGCACTGGACAGCTGTTTCGGTCTTATTGGGCCATCATCAGCAATGCGTAGGTGGGCGACGTTTGAGCGAGTGGCGTCGGAAGGAACGTGATGTCCTCCCCACAGGGTGAGAGACTCAAACGTCGTCCACCATGGCTAATCCTTCTATTCGTTGGAGATCCATTGTCGTACGCGGCAATGATGTCATTTTGTATGTCATTTATATACATGTCCGGAGCTTTTTCGCGGGTAGGTTCCGCTGTAAAATCAGACCGCACCTTAAAGGGATGAGGGTCATGGCCATGCTAGTCAGGGAAATTAACGACGAAAGATTCCAGCCTCAGAACATCATTCTCTCATAGTCAGGGAAAAATTCTTTAAGACGCATTCTCCTTGCAACTTTATCTAAGTCGAGACGCAGTTGATATTCGTGTATCGTATTATTGTTAAAGGGGCATTAAAGTGGTATCTAACATGGCCAAAAACTGCTGTCATCTTGTAAGGCAGTATGTGAAAAGCATTCCCACAAAATATTTCTGTCCAAAGTTGTTTCACCACGGTGCAACTAATTTGGAAAATCGCTGCCGCGGTGACAGGCCGGAGGGCTCCAACTGCAGACCACACCCACTCTACTGTGGTGTTGGTGGTAGAGATCCCCTCATTCGTTAGTAGGAAAAACCGTCTGCTACTAACATTGCGTGCTGTTTCTTGTTGACTTCTATGCTTTATGTGATTTACAAAAAAAAAACACAGCATATATGCAGCCTGAGAAAATAAGATTACCATCACAAGGGTAATATATCCGTGGCTTCTGTGCAATCTCAGAATTCACAGTAGCAGAAAGCAAGCGATGGCGGCGGTATTGTGGCCACCTGTTAGCCACTGAACCAACTGCGCGGTGAAAACGGTCGGACAGGCTTCACACTGTCGGGAAGCACGGGGTTTTCTCTCTACAAGCGCCGTTAATTTCGGGCTGCACCACTCGTTCTTCCCGTGGTATCTGCGGTCCCAAAAAATCGTGGTTGTGTCGTGGACAGCCTTCAAACCCTCCATTTCGGACATCACGTAGCCGGAGAACGCATAACGTCTCAGAAGCGGTAGCAGACGTTCCGGCCTGCGCGATGTTGCTCACCTCGATCATATGATCCCAGGTCCAATGAGGAGCGTCCTCACCAGTTGCGTCACATAATGATGCACGGTTAATCTCCTAAGAACAGATTCCGTGCCACTACACCCAACGCGCCGTTACGTCCATCGTGCTCTTACATCCAAAAAACGAGTCGTTACATAACACATAAAAGAAAAAAATAGCCCAAATAGCAAAAAAAAAACGTTTTCGCTTCCCTGTTCACAAAATCAGTAGAATATACAGCATGAGATAGGGACATAGGGGCATAAACTCATATTATGGACACATTAGTTCGCTTGTAAACTTGTTCAGGAAGACGTCGGATGGCACGAAGTCTTTACAGTCCATTTGTCCGCAGGGCGAATTTCAGGTGAAGAATGTTCATTGAATGGTCACGTCATATATGGTCGAGGTATGGCCCTTCGAGGCTGATAGATGGGTGTGAATTGGGTGCACATCTACAATGGTGTGTTCAGGGTGTGCTAAGGATGTTTTGCCTTATTGTAAGATGCTTAACATCGTTGTGGAATATGAATAGCGTGTACGCTGAGTCTTAATTTTCCTTCATACCAAAACCAGTCTTGATCGTGAGTTTATACTGCAAGCAATTCCTGATTTCGGTGTTTTTTGTGTATATAATCAAGTTAAACTTGCTATCGAATTTGCAGACGCTCGCAAGACAGGCAATGTATATAGTTATGCCATTGCTTAGGGCTGTTGATTTACACCAAAAATTTAATCAGATAAGGTATCGTCCGATTACCAGTGTACACCAACAAGTCACACACACCCTTTCGGGAGGGAATATGGGTGTACCATAACTCACACACTTTTAGGTGCAAAGGTTTGAAAGTGTTGTGAAACACATCATGAGAGGTAGGTGCATTTCATTACATCTAGACAATTTAGGGGTTTGAGTTATGGTACACACACCTTACATTCAAAAAGGTGTAAAAGTTTGGTGTGACGAGGGGTGACAATCATAGTGTGGTCATGTGCTGTCGTCCAATCGTATCTGGCGTTAAACCCTGAAATTGCCCAGAGATAGCCAAATAGCCAAGATTAAAAACACCCCGCCAACTGTTACAAAAAGTAGCCCAATTTGGCGGTTTATAGCCCAATCTGGCAACCCTGGCGGTTACTCTCTGAACTAAATGAATCGCAAAATCATCGTTAAGAATCGTTCTAGCTTTACTCCCATTTAGAGCAGCACTATCGTCATGACAGTACTTCAAGAAGAAAGTTCCTTGTACAAGAAAAAAAAAATACAGAACTACATGTAGAAGGGAAGCATGACAGAACAGGTCTGGGCATGTCAGGATATTGCTCAACGAGCACTGTCACTCCAGGAAAAATCGCATGTTTGTCAGACAACAAGGGGGAAAAAGCGCAGAGAAACACTTGGGCAAAGCAGAAAACACACTCCCCAGCATCAAACTATTTCTAAACACACACACACACACACTCGTCTTATTAAAAAAGCAATGTTCATGGTAAATCCGGCTAGGAAAATGCACACCAATCGACCAACCTCCCATTTTCTATTGCTGCACTTTTTCTCCAATATCGGTCAATGCATTGCTACAGATACCTCAAACAGAGCAACTGCGTGACGTCATCACATCCCGTCTGGAGAAGGCAGCGGCACAGACAAACACTCGTATTATTTATTGAATCGCAAGATTAGTTTTTCCTACTCTACTCCCTCCCTACTCCTAATTATATTCTACGACGAACAATTCTATATTCTACGACGAAACCCACATTGAAAGCGCGGTCTAACATTTTATTGCTTTCAAGAAAGTGGACAGAACGGTTATGACCAAGCAGCTCAAATATTTTCACGGATGCGTCTACAAATGAGAGAGGATTCATGTGTGCGTGCGGTTTGTTTGGTAAATTGGTTAACCAAACCGCTCAAATGTTTTACAAAGGACTCCATTTGTAGCAGCAAAGACTATGGGCGGGAAATGTAAAAATTGCAATAGCACGATATGTTCATTGGATGTCCATTCAGCATACAGCCATTTGTTGAACATATACAAAAGTCGGACCACACAACAAGCAAGACACAAGCAAGACCATATGACAAGCAAATCTGCGGCGGGAAATTCAACTCTAGCGCGGCGGACGTGGCATATCTTTAACTACAGCAACTGCGTGGCGCCATCTGTCTTAACGCCCTCCCCTCACCTTCTCACCCTCACTATTGTATTTTAAATACTGACCCCTGTGTACAAGATTGAGCCAATGGCCCAATACTGACTGACAACTAACAAGACACAGGTTGAATTCCTAGCTTTTTTTCATCTTATCAATGATATGGTTTAACTATGATGTGATATCGCTGGTTAGCAATGATATTGCATCACTGATCACCCAAGCGCTCGACCCTCATTGCACTCTACTTCCAATGTATTGTGCTGCTTGGGAAACTGTCCTATGCAGTGAGGTCATGATGACCTGACTGATGAGGGCGGAGCGACTGTGGCGGAGCGAGTGACGTCATACGACCTTGATGACGTAAAATTCTATCGTTTGGCTGGAGTTCAACTTACCTTTTCTTTGGGGACGTTTTCGCCGGGAATATTCTTGATGGGGACCTACCACACCCGACACTTCCACCCTCCTTGTCCTCCTCCTTACCGTCAACGAATGCATTGAGGCGGAGCACAATGATAAATAACAAATTTTTATTCGTCAGGATTGGCTTCGATGGGACCGATTCCTGACTCAGCTTCTTGTTTTCGGCGTTTACGCAAGTGGGTCCGCATCTTCGGCGAAGCTCGAAGACGCTTTGTCCAGGTAGCGGATAGGAAAGCGCAGAAGTGTACGTGCATACTGAATACAGTAATAACAAAAGCACGAAAAGAAAACTCGACATCACTAATTAGCCGTCAAGATCTATGAATTGAGCTCCTGCAGCTCTTGACCGGCGGATTAGTGGTATCGGATTTCTAAACATGACACATCTTGCGAAGCAATCGAGCATTTTCTCTTTCGAGATCGCTTGCATCAAGGGGGCGAGCAAACCCTATATCCTATTTTGCCTTTTTTTTTCTTTTTTCAGGTACCCTGATTTAAGCCCCAGCTTACGCGGCATTGAAAACTCGACTGGAGAACTCATAGAAACAAGACAGTTTACACCAGGGCAGCTCCATACCAGGACAACCAACACCTTTTTGGCCCTTTTTTTTCTCGTTGTACCATTCAGGCATTCACTACGCAGGCAGGCATCATTTTAACGGGTGCCGTCACAAGACATGGCGATGGCTGATGAAAGCACAATAAGGCCGAAACAGCTGTCCCGTACTGGCATGGCCGCGTTCCAGACGAAGAGCAAAGTCAGTTGCTCTCCGACTCGGAATGTATCTGAGAAAAGGAAATTAGGATGGCGGCCACAGGAACAAGTTCTGTGCTGTGCTCTTTATCACTAGAGTTTTTGTCGTAGTGTTATCTGCGTTGCTGGCTGTATACCATCCTCATAGGTGACCAGCAGATGCAGCACCCTGTCCGAATATCACCCACAAGCGCGCAGACATCGTCATTGATTCCGGGCCACCACACTGATTCCCGAGCTCTGGCCTTACACTTGTTCAGACCTTGATGACCCTAGTGGACCAGCTCCAACATTTTCGTACGAAGGGCACATTGAAACTTCATTTGAGATAGATTCATTGAAACGTGCGGAACGTCAAATTAGTGTTGGCTAGGTTACTTGGGTGTCCTCTGCGAACACCCGTGCAATGCATTGATAGGAGCAAGCAAGTTTTGTTGAAACTAAGCAGCGAGAAAAAAAAAGAACACCTGCCATGATCTGTGCCACCCGAAAACTGCGCCAACAACTCTAGCAATCCCCATAGCAAGCCTCTCCCATTATTTTATGTAGGGAACCTGTCACCTACTGCTAAGAATGGCTCACTCAGGAAAGCCGTGGTCTTCCTCCACCACTGTAAGCTGGGTCACCTGCTGAGGAGGATGGTGCGTTTTTCTTTTTAAGAATTTTGGATCAGTTACATCACCATACAGTTACATACATACAGCCACTTCGAAGCGGTATTGGGAATGGCTTATCGTGTTTCGGGATTGCCTACTAAGGCCCATTATTGCTTTTACGTGTGCACAGCACAGGGCTGCACCTCTCCGAGCCTGCCAACATATGCGTATGTGTCATATCGTGCCGTTCACGTATGGTAATGAGGCGTTCGTGAGTCAATGATGTGATAGCCTAGTATGGGTTTGGGTCATTATATTTTTTTTTTGTTCGGCTGCACTGGTCCATTTTTCGAAGAATGTCCGTATAGGACAATTTGGAGTGCCCGCAACTATAGTTGTCTGCACGCTCAAGGGCAAAAACGGCCCAGTGTCCTTGAAAACCAGTTGATCTCGCCGCACAAACCTTTAAGAAAGACAAAAGTAACGATAAGCGGGATAAACAACAGCGTATAATCTCATCTCCGTGAACATGTGACAGTAGTACGTCGTCAACGAACAAAATAACCACACCACTGATTGTGCATGGCATTGTACTGCACCGTAGGTTTGACAATACACTTTCACCACGTCTTCCAACGTGTGACACAGAACCAGCTTTTATGCATAACATTGCAGTTCTAGTAGTGCAGCTACGATTGTGCAGCTACGATAGTGCAGCTACGATTGGAAGCAGATTGGTGTCCTAATAACAATGCCCCGTACTCCTCACCTTTTGTTTTGTGGTGCCCAGGTCATCTGCCACTTTCACAGTAAAACCGTCCCATGCCAGGCTGTATACATAATCGGTAACGCGGACTCTTTTCTCTTTGCACCACTGAAATCAACAGTAATTGTACATTGTACATCTAAATATTCAAGTTGTAGCGAGAAAGACAAGATGTCATGTGGAGTAGTCATTACATTGGATGATTAAGTAAAGCTTCATTGCTTTTTGTGCACCAATTTTGTGCATCTTACATTAAAAAGAAACGAACCGAATAAAAAGGAACTCCGTGTGCCAGTATTAAGTGATAATGGGAGTGATATCCTCAATAGTCACGATGGAACACATGGAACAACTACAACACACAGCGTACAACTAGCAATTATTCATTCAGTGAGTTATTCAACCCTCAACATTGATCCTGTAGGGATTAGTGCAATTTATTTTGCATGGGGCATCCTGGGACAGAGTTTGACGAAAGAAGAGGTATATCGAGCGCTTTGTCGAGAAGTGTTTTGTCGCGTCCTCAGCTTTCTCGCGTTCTCAACATAATTGTCGCCGGTTCTACGACTCTAGCAGAGTTCCCGTCAAGCGATTGTGCTGTCAGCATTATAAGCCATGGTCGCGTCGGCACCAGTTGGCACAGTTGCTTCAGGTCGTGTCCTTGGTTTCCGCGCTACACGTGTAGGACAATATCTACTTCGAGGCACAAACCTGTCTCTATTAAGCCACTATGCCGATGCGGGATCACTACGACGAGCAAATTATCGCCGTTCTACGACTTTAACCAAGTTGCTTGTCAAGCAACTGTGGTGTCAGCCTTTAAGCTATCGTCGCATTGGCACCAGTTGGGGTACGGCCTTCATGAAAACACGAAGGGCTCACGCTTTCGTATACTTCAGGTCTTGTCCTTGGGTTCAGCGGTACACATGTTGGATAATCTGCAGTTCGAGGCACGAACCTGTCTCTATCAAGCCACTCTGCCGATACGAGATCACTACTACGAGGAAATTGTAGCGCGTTTTACGACTCTTACAGAGTTCCCCGTCAAGCAACCGTGGTGTCAGCCTTATAGGCCATCGTCGCACTGGTACCAGTTGGGGCTCGGCCTTCTTGAGAACATGCAGAGCTCACGCTTTCCTATGCCTCAGGTCTTGTTCTTGGTTTCCGCGCTACACGTGTTGGACATTCATTATCCTTCAGGTGTTACAGCTATTAAACAATCCATTGACCTTCCTTACCTCGAGACACGCAGGAAATCTAATAGGCTCTGTCTATCATAAATTCTTTAATACCAGTTTATTGAGACCGAATTTTTTGTTACCAGCTGTACATAGCTGTATGTACCCGCGACTGGATCACTCCTTAAAAGATGAACCTTTCTCACACATTTTTCTCGCTCATTTTTTAGCTCTATGCACCACCGAATAGAGCGGTCTTCCATTGCCGCTAGTCATCACTCACGATGTAAGTCATGTAACTGCTTTCAAACGTCAAATTTTGCATTTTCTGCAGATATAAGTAACTGTTTATGCAGATTATTTTACAGATATCGATTATCTTGCTTTTTATGAGTGTGTCTAACTATAAATATCGTGTCTCTTTTGTTTCTTGTTTATCAGTGTGCCTAGCAGGTATACGGGATCATCTTGTTTGTTATTCGTGAGTGTGTCTCGCTGTAAATATATGTTGTTTTTCTTCTTGTTGTTCCTGTACTGTAATTCCCTCCCTCATGTAATGCCCCAATGGGATAATTTAAGGTATTTACATAACTAAATACCAGCAGCATGGCCGGGTGGGCTAAGCCGTCCGCTCGTTGGTGGTAACCAAGGTCGTGCTCAAGACTGGGAGATGGTGGGTTCGAATCCTACCGCCGGCTGTGCTGTCTGAGGTTTTCTCTTGGTTTTCCGAAGACTTTCCAGACGAATGTCGGCAGAGTTCCCCCTGATGTCGGCCCAGGACGCATACTAATCGCCCTGTCCCCCACTCCTTCCTGCTGCCCTCTCTCCGTCTGTCCACATCTGTACGCCGCTCATAGCCACAGTTGCTTCGCGGCGCTAACACGCAATAAAAAACATAAATAAACATTACATCGTAATGCATTAAG
Organism: Ornithodoros turicata; assembly: GCF_037126465.1. Lineage (NCBI taxonomy): Eukaryota > Metazoa > Arthropoda > Arachnida > Ixodida > Argasidae > Ornithodoros > Ornithodoros turicata. Next base: position 1,548,665 of record NW_026999295.1, read on the forward strand.
GGACGAGAGTGCCTTCAATAGTTGGTGCTGGATGGATACGATCAAGAAGGTTACATACTAAAACTTCGCCGCCACGCAGCTGGAGTGACGCCGACACGTCGTCATCTTAGAAGGGGCAGAAAAAGAAGCCTGGCTCGCACTATTGCGTCTCAATAAACCCGTCCATCAGAGTTTTTGTGAGGAGGACGCATGGGTTTCCAATTCACATTCGCACTTTTGCGGGGCTACGATACGAGACGCTGCTTATAGCCCACTACATGAAGTGGACTTTAAGCCCACGAGCCGCAGAGAACGCGGCGGCACGATTACCGGGGCAGTGACAGGCATTTCTTACGTCGCTCCGTCTGATACTACCGAACTCTGCGAACCTATGCGTCCGTCGCTCTCGAAGGCACTTGCGTCATTTCGTAGACGGACACAGAGCTGACGGACGCATTGAAACGCAACAGTGTGGACCAAGCTTAAGGTAGCTCTAGAATGTGTGCTTTCATTCAAAACGCCGTTCCGGTCATCTGCTCCATGTAAATGGACCATGAAATTCCCGTGAACAGGACAAATCCCGAGACAGGGAAGAAAGACCACTGTTGCGAAAGAACCAGACATCGAAACATACACGGTGGGATTAGCTGCATCTGCGATTAACCTGGACCACTTCGAAAACCTTTGTGTCATTACAAGGGGGTTGGCCACCTGTTTTCCACACGGACCCAGACGGAGAAGATCATCCGAATGCGGAAACCCGCCGTCGCCAACATTCCGACAGGATCTACTACCTGTCCGCCCCACGAAGCAGACGGAGGAAAACCCCAAGCAAGGTTAGAAGCCACGGGCAAATGCTGTGACCTCAGCCAGGACCTCAGAAGTCACGTTGTCTGATATCTTCGAAAGCTAGGAAAGCTGTCAGAATAAACGCTGCTACGTTTTCCCAAGACCAGAGCCCTGTCTTTACCTGGGACCTTGCGTCGCAACACCAGACACATGCAAGACTGCGAGTGTTGTCTTTCCTACTACACTCTAAAAACTGTAACTCATAAATAAAGGTAAAAAATGTGCACATTTTTTACCTTTATTTATAGAGGTTATCGCATAACTCATAGACAGTATAACCCACATATCCTATAACCCATAGACAGTATAACGTACATATCCCATAACTCATAGGCAGTATAACCTATGTATCGTGTACCTCATAGGCAGTATAACCTATGTATCATGTAACTCATAGGCAGTATAACCTCCAGATATACGTTACCCTGTAACTTGTAAATGTCCCTGTACATGACCGGCTTGTAACCCTTATATACAAGCTATGCAGCAAAGTTTCCTAAGCACCACAGCAACCAAACATTCACCACATAAAACGGACAACATAATAAATTACTCTATACGAGAGATCATCATGTTGCTTGTCTCTCCTCCCTCACATGGAATTTATGGATCTCTGCAGCTTCCTGTGCCTCCTTCATTTGATAGCATGAGCAAATAGCACAAACACAATACCAACACTGTGGCACTCTTTGCAGAAAGTACAAGTTTATTGTGTGTATCTGACTTCTCATACACACACCAAGAGAAGAAGGTATGATATGAAGTATTTCAATATATTTGTTCAACAAATCTGTTCTGTTGCTCGCAGGTGTTGTGTATCTGTAATCGTGACACACCCTGTACAATTTCTCTTTTCACATCATATTATGTGCTTCTTTTCAAGCCGTGTTATGAAGTCCTTTAGCTTGCCATTCATGCACGCTTTCGGCACACTGTCCTTCACCACAATCCTTTGCAGTAAGAGCAATATCTGGCCGTATGCCAGCGGGTAAGACAAGTCCTTGATGTAATAAATTGTTAGGCACATCACAAGAGCTCTTTCCAGTGTGCATTCTTCATTCAGGAGTATGCGTTCATCGTAAGAGCCTCCATATACCCACTTGTCCTCTCCAAAAACAATTGCTGGACCGAGAGGTTTTTGCATTTCAGGATTGCATGCCTAAGGGAAAAATGGTTGCAGTAAGTCGAAATCAAGAACAACGCATGTCCCTTTGAACTAGCTGCCAATGATTTACACAGCTGATAAGACTAAACTACTCACATCCATCACCAATTTCTGTTGCGTGTGGCGTGATTTCAAATATTTATCAATAGCCAAGTACGAGGGCTCTTCATTAGTGACCTCTGCAAAGGCTGCCTTTACATAGCCAGTTGCTTTAGCCAGTTGCCATAGCTTTGCATAGAGCAGTTTCTCGATTTCTCCAATTTTAAGCCCAAAGCGTAATTCTGCCTCATGAGCAAGCTTAAACAACAAAAATACCTTCTTTGCAGCAACCTATGAGCTAGTACTTCACATCAAAGCCTTCTTGACACACATATCATGTAATCGTGAAAAAGAAACAGAGAAACCTGTACACCGAGAAACTGCGTAGATGCAGGCCAGCTGGTGGACGAACACCAAATTTAAATAAATGGCCCTTTTCACTTGTCTAATATTCTAATGCTTATGCTAAGTAACAAGCAGGTTTCCCCAGCAATTATAAGATTGTACCATGCTAAGAATTTTGCTCCCACAGCCACGATAGTCATTTTCCTGTCTTTCGTCTAGTTCACTAGTCATTTATCTTTTAGTTAAATGTACAATAAAGTTATACAGCAAAAAATATGTATTAAAACCAATGCAATTCAGTGTAACTCAATTACATTTAATAGTAACTGTATAGCTTTAATTGGGATGCACTTCCTATTTTGTAATTGTTACTGTAATCTAATTCCTTTTATGAATGTAAAAGCCTGAGTCTCAGCACACAGAGGGATGACACAACTCCAACCAGCAAATTTTACTGATCAGAAGAACACCATGTACACATAGTTATACAGCATGGTGGAAAGAGGGAAAGCGAGGTAGCAAGAAGGTCACGAACTCAGAGCAAGGTCAACCGAATGCAACGGTTATCAATAGACACAGAAGCAATGTTGAAACTGTTTCCCGCATTGCGATTTCTGAGAGAGGCTTTGGCGATCTCCGGCGAACTGGACTTGTGCTGAGCCTGTGAACTTCTTGCTACGTTCCTTTCCCACTTTTTCCTGTGCTGGGTAACGATATGCACATGGTGTTCTCGTGATTAGTAAAATTTGTTGATTTGAGTCGTGTCGTCCTTCTGTGTGCCCAGAGTGAGGCTTTTACATTATGAAAACCTGCACAAAAATTGACAAGTGAGAGGGTAACCTACTGTGTGCTCCCTCAAGAAATAGTTCGGAAGTGTCTCTGGAGGGTTATCTTTCCGGAACAGCAAAGTGACTTTTAAGAGTTGTGGCATCCTGGACTGATGATCATCTAGCTCGTCAGCGGGCATGCTACACAGCACCTGAATCGAAAATACTCTACACGTCGCAGTAACTCATGATATTCATGTTTCTGCTCGTTCAAGTACGTTTGAAAACCTTATGAAAATACAGTTGATTTAAACTTTGAATTTTGACTTCGTTCATAAAATTATTTGAAATATATTGCTTATTTCTGGAATTGAACTCAATAGATATACTGAAAAATTATAGTCGTTTAACGTTCTTTACATGACGCACAGTACAGAGCCGCGAATTGGTATACCAACCACACTTAACACACTTTTGGGGTGACAATTCACCAAATAAGTTTCGACAGTAAGACATATATGCTTGGTTTCACCAACACTGGTTAATCTTAAACCAAGACCAAGCGTTGCTAAGACATAGAGCTAACAGTAAATTTTTTTTTTTTTTGCTAACGTTAGTTGGTGACATGTTGAATGTTTGACTAACAATAACCCCCTTTTGTGAAGCACAAATCAGCGTTAAATTCAAGTTCAGAGACCGCTGACCTCGCTTCAAATGCTACTCGGTGTTGGTGAAATCAGGCCAAACCCGTGTACTTAGGCTGACAGGTTAATCCAGGTTTATCAGGTAACGTGGCATGAGAAGGGATATACTGATACCAAAAAGTTAATACACATAATCTATATTGCTCGTTATAAAATGAATATGTAGTATTTAATTAAGTAAGCCATTTTCAAGGAAAAGCTCTTCTATGCCCTCAACAACGCAGTCAACAACTGCTTTTGAGCACCTGTGGTGGCCCTCCAATTTCCTACACAAATGCCCCAATTTGCTGAATGATGGCAACGGTTCCGCTTCGTTCGTACACTCCATCTCCTCAATCGCATTACTAGGACACTCGCTTTGTTTGTCATCAAAATCAGTTGCACTACTGGACTGAGCACAAAATTTGAAGTGATCTTTGTACCTTCGAATGCTTTCAAATCTCGCTCCACAAGACAAGCAAGACGGCATATGATCAGATGGAGCACACTGTAGAATGTGTTCACTATATCTTCGAAAAGATGTTGTCGACAATTTGCAATAATGACAACTATGGGTGCGTACATGACTGGTGTTGTCTTCGTTGTGCAAGGAAGGCTGCAGATCATGTTGCCCTTGTCCACTGCTGCTTCCTTGAGGCTCTTTGGAGGGTTGGTATGTGCCCACATTTTCTGAACTGCCTGAAAATGTTTCGACAAAAATATCAGGCCCATGACAGCAATTATTGGGCAATTGCTCATGGGAAATGCGCAACTGAAAGCTGATACGACCATAGTAAACACTTACATTGTGCCTGTGGAACGGCGACGCTGTTCCTTTGGTATTCGGCACTTACTGCTGGTGGTGAACGGGACTCCAAATTCCCTATTGTTAAATAAAAATTAATTGAACTCAATTTACTTGCTCACATTACTGTGTTATTTAACAGTGAATTGTTCCCATGACAGGAACTACAGATGGAAACAGTCCTTGGGAAGTGCAAAATTGAAAGGGAGTGCGACCACAGTAATCCCTTACATTGTGCTTGTGGAACGGCGACGCCGTCGCTTTGATGTTGAACACTTCCTGCTGATAGTGAACGGGACTCCAGATTCCCTGCTGTTATATAAAACTGAATTAAATCCAATTTATTTTCTCATGTTAGTGTTATTAGACAGTAGACAGATTTGCGTCCTGTTACCTTGCAACAGGCGCGTGTACATATTTTCAAACAACGTCTATATCAAGGGTTTCACCCGACTGCAAAATTCCCCATTTGCCTCCTCTATCAGTATACGTTGTAAGCACAAAGACGGCGAGTGAGGATGGAGCTACCAAGTCAATGAACGCTGTGAATTAAAACAAAGCAAATGTGCAACACAGACAATCACTGAAAAGCGTGAATCGCAAATATGATGACAATGCAGTTTCGGAACGTCAGTGCGCGTTCTGTTAGACGCGTAAACAACACGGCTTAATTCGTACAGACTACCACAATTTCGCTCACCTAATGAAGTCAGTGTTGAATGCTTGGCCGGTGCGTGATCACAATAACAGCACATGACTCTGCATACACGTCCGTTGTCGTCTTGTTCCACGATGAACTCATCACAGTCGCAGTCAGCGTCCATGCACCGACCACGCTCGACCCCACGTATGTCAGTGTGCGTTAGGGACATTTCCTTGGAAAAACTTCATTTGTATAATGTCACGCAGTAGAAGTAACACATAACACTTACCATGTGCCTTTGCGGCAGAGGGTTTTGGGAATACTATCCTCTTGCACTTGCACGCCGGAGCACATACGTGCGCGCGTATCTCAAACTCGTACCTCGTGCTTCCAACACAATGTTGCCAAACGCAGTCTGTCGCTTGGCCGTACACATGTTGAAAACGTGGCTGCGCGGTGACGAGATGCGCGTGTACGTGGAGATGTGAAGGTATTCCACACGAAATAAAAGTGTCGCCAAAGACGTGTTCTAAAATAAGATTATAATAGCAGAAAATCTGCCGACTGCTTGTTTCGTAGACGAAAGTGCTACATTCGATTTTAGCTACTTTTGTTTTCAGTAAACGTCAAGAATCGGATACTGTTAAACAAATGAGGCAAATTGGGGTCTGATTTTACCGAAATAAACAGAGCCACTGCATTTTAATTCGCAGAAGCAAGATGCGAAACTTCGCTTACGTTCGAAACAGCCGTGCTTTGTCAATATAGGTAACGGCTTAAAGAGTAACGCTTTGTTTATGAGTTACTCGACAGGATTTTCGGAATGTAACCCTTAGAGCAGACGCTCAGGTTGCCATATAACTCATATACGTTCTGTAACTCTTGCCAAACAACGGGAATAACTCGTATTTCATAGGTTATCTCACTTAAAGGGAACGTTACAGGTTACATTTCTAAGAGTGTAGGTTTCGTCCTCTTCGCAAGTTATGCATCAGCTATTCAGCACCCTTCGAGTCATGTGAAATACACACTGGGAAGAGCAAGCATGACCTTCAAAAGCCCTAGACTTGTGCTCATAAAGACATGTGTCAGTCGAACAATTCCTTTTATCGGTTCCCCACCAAAACCACCTGAAAGGTTTACTCGCTACATTATTGGCGCCCCTTCCAATATGGCTGCTGGCTTCACCTGCTCAGAGTGGCTCGTATGTGGTTTCCTGTGTTAGGCACTGATGGTAGAGTTTGCCATTTTCGGCCTCCGAGGTGGGCAACAGACGACTAACGCTCCGTGGGAAGTGCGTCTCGGGCTGACTTACTCGAGAACTCGGGAACTGTGCGGACATGTCTTACGGCGTCTGAGGAAAACCCAAAACAACCCCCCCCCCCACACACACACAGCCCCCCGGCGGTTACCCCCCAGTCTCGACGTAAAATAGAAAATAGCCAGCACGCATTCCACTTTAGACATGCGAGTTGGTGAATGGGCACGACAGCAGTGGCGACACTGTACGAATGGCTCATTCGTCCGTCCGTCCTTTGTTATTTGTTTTGAAACATCGCAAGACAACACTGTGCCGAAGATACAATGCCCACATTAAGTGGAACGTTTTGAACTGGTAACATTGTACGTTTCAAGCGGAGACATGCTTGTGGTGAATTCGAGTGGGCTCCTGGCAACACAGCCTAGCGCAGGAAATACCTAGTCTTGCGCCCGTGCTGAATGAAATGAGCGTTGCCAGGAATCAAGGGGAACCGCGGTGGCTCGTCTTCAGGTTTCATGGTCTGCTAACCCATGTGTATGCCAATACCGGCCAATGTGACGACATCGGCTATAACCCGCTTCGAAGCCCGCTAAAAGGTTCTATAGAGGACAGGAGAAAAAGGCGCTGCTTGGCGTTCGGAAAATGCCACGGGAAGATGCGAGATTGCTACACTTTGACCAAGCGAACGTGACTTCTCGGGATTCGGCAAGAAAAGCTACCGCGAAATTATCAGCCGAATTATCCATTAGGATCTAAATCGCTTCCCCGTGTCACAATCAAGTGACATCGTACAGGAGTCTGTTTAGACGGGTTGAGCAGGACGTCAAAATGGTGTCTGTCTGTTGTCGGCAAGGCATCGCAGAGCAGGGCATGAGAAGGAAAAAGTGCAGTGGTGTAGAACATTTTCTTAAATAATTTTTGGAAAGCGTTCACCGCCGGCAACGTAAAAGAATGCATTAGCAAAAAGTGCACATGTGCCCCTTTAAACATTGTCAACATACCGCGGGATAAATCTGATGTACTCTGCGGAACCCTGGTGTACTTACAGATCGAAAATCGCTGTACTCCACCGATCTACACGGTGGGTCTACATGTATGCCCTTCTCCAGGTCGTAGAGTGCAACAGCTGGTGTGAAAGACATGAACGTCTTTGCTGTTGGTTCTAATGATGCTGAGGCCGCTTGTAAAAGTTGCCACGCGTCCTCCTGCAATTGAGTATAATATAAGTTCTAGGAGTTGTTTTGGGACACGATGTTAAGGCATTTCCAAACGAAGCTTTCAGGAGACTGTGAAACGTTCTTCAACCCGATGGGGAAAGTCCAGCACAAAGAGGCATAGGTTGACATTTTTCGAAAAATGCATTCAACATCACATAATGCCCCGCCGTGCACGGAATATTGACAATCAATATTGCATTACAAGCAATGCCCTCAGCATTGGTTGCTTTACGGTAGCATAACACTATCGCGTGCACTTCTGTGACAATTGCTGCGCAGAAATAATCCGCTATAATTTCCACACAGACAGCAAGAGAGAAAAAAGAATATTGCGGAGGTTTTGGCACTGATCGCATGATACTCAATTTTGGATTTGAACTACCTACAACCACCGTGCACACGTGTTCTTATTGAAAGCACGAAAACCATAGGAAGCAAGCATCATTTCAATGTGTTCCGACTGTCGCCTCTCACTAGGAATTGTCCTTAGCCAAGAACCACCCTTACGACGATCCATGACGAAAACCCGAGACTGGGAAAAAGACGAAAAACAGACGACACAACACAAAGTCTCAAACACAGCTAAAGTTTAATGGACAACCGCACACTTTTAACACATCAGGTGGGGGAGGAGGGACAGTGCAAAAGGCTCGCCAAAGCAGGGCCGAAGGTCACAGACGCTTTGCTGACACAGTTCCCAGCCCCCAAAATTGACAACGTTTCTCTCAAAAGCCTCCGACTGAGGTCGGACTCCCTGGCCTTGACAAAGGTCTGTTCCCATGTGGGAGAACAATTAAAGCAAACTTTGAGATGCTTTGCCAATTCCGACGACTGGTCCTCATTTTTTACCTTCGAAGCGCTTCGAAGGTAAAAAATGAGGACCAGCTCGCTTGCTTTTTAACCATTTTATCTGTATCTTACGACGATGATTTGATGGTTGGTAAGCTACACATTAAATCAGTTTCACATGTGGTCATCCTGACCATGGGAAACCGAGAGTAAATGAGGAGTAATTCATTTAGCCAGTACAGAGATACATTTCAGTATAAATAACTTTTCCTGTAACTAACTTTGTCGGTAACTTATAGGGATGCAAGGGCAGACACGACGGGATGCCGGCGAAAAACGAATCCACTTTGTTACAGAGCGAGACACTTTCAATTTGTGATGATTCTGCAACTTTATTCTCTCGTTGCAAAAACTAGATAAATACAAAGCAGAAAATACAGTATCCGTTTAGGTACTTCATCAGCAACAAACAAACAAACAAACAAACAAACAAACAAACAAACAAACAAACAAACAAACAAACAAACAAACAAACAAACAAACAAACAAACAAACAAACAAACAAACAAACAAACAAACAAACAAACAAACAAACAAACAAACAAACAAACAAACAAACAAACAAACAAACAAACAAACAAACAAACAAACAAACAAACACACACACACACACACACACACACACACAAACACACAAACAAACAAACAAACAAAGGAACTAAGATGAGGGTGTGTTGTGACGCTATATCGCAAGCCCATGACCGACAAACGCCGAAGTCGCGATATACGCGAGCAGACGCACAGCCATCACGCCCCTTTGGTTATCATTTCCCTCGAAAGGACTTAAGAGGGAATGAGCAGAGGAAAATGGACAGTCTGGGTGCGGCAGCGGACAAAACATCGGAAAAAACCTCGGAAAATAAAACCTCGTTCGTTTGCTGTTATGTAATGCTATGCTATGTAACGCGCATGCTGAAGAGCGTGAGGAACGCATCATAGTGAGGAGAACCTCTTATAATACAGTCGGACGATTCGAGAACTGTATGGGAGAGCGGAATCTCTCTCAGACGAAAAGAGAAGGTGGCACGTGCTTTCCGACAATGCCACCCTACGGGATCAGAGTTAGCTTATTTGCGGTACCACCCAAACCCTAGACCGGGGGATTCTCTTCATCCTAGTTGTCTATGGGGCAGACAGGCAGCGGAGTTCCAACCCCGCTGGCCTGCAGGTCTGAGAATACCAGCGAAACATCCGATTCGAGGGAACAACCTCGCCGCACTCAGTTGGAATAAAAGGTGGAAGACCGCGGCGTTATGGGTGTGTGGAGCACGGATGCATCCGTCGGAACTGCCCGCATCGTACTCCAGCCGCCCCTGGACAAGCCCCCCAGGAAAAGTCACACCGACTGTGGTAAACTCCAGGAAAACGCCGACTGTGGTAAACGCGGATAATGCAATACCGTCCGCGGCGGGAGCGAACATTTACTAGAGCCAAGTTACTTCTAGCTGTGCTATCTTTTCTGAGAATGCAGTGGCCTCTCTCCCGCTTGCATTCCGATTGCAAGATGACATCTGAAACATTGGACCGTGTATAGTGGTGCGCTTTCTGGGCAAGGCTGTCTGTCTGGTGGACACCGGAGAAGCTGTTTCCTTGATCAGCGACACTATCCACGATTGCTGCCGGGAGCGGAACATCTCGGTACGGACGACCCGACCCATGACTCTCCTATGGCTCGGCGCTGGTGCGGTTGTACCTGTTGCTGGCGCGGTACGCCTTACCTTCACCGTCGATGAATATCGTGTCGGACAACCCCTTGTTTACCTTCCTGGACTGGCAGGAGCAATGATCTTGGGACGTGATTTAATTATCCGGATGGGACTTGTCCTGGACTTACGTCGCGAAGGCTATCCAGCATGCATGCAGCAGTACCTTCCGCCCATTGCTGGAGTGGACAGCCCCTGGTAGAGATCGACGCCGGACTGATGAGTGTACCCAAGACATCAGCCCAAGGCGAAACCGGGAACTGACTGGCAACAGCGATGCACTCTACTACCCGCGCACTCTTTCTCCGTTACGGTATAATTTCGCTCTAGCGACTTCAGCGTGAGGCTTGCAAATGTCACTGGCCGAAGTTTGCCTTCGTGCTGTTATAACAAAGCCGCGCCCAATCCATAATCGCTCGCGTTTGTCTGCTCTACAAATGGGCGATTAAGACCTATCACTTCAGTCAGGGCATCCCCTTGTGCTTCCACCCATGACCAGCGCGCACCTTTCCGCAATAACCACATTAATGGCTGCATCACGTGGCGGTACGAATTGTCTATAAAATCGAATAATACCAAAGAAGCTCTGCAAGCTCTTCACGTCCTACGGACGGTATAGCCTTTAGCTCGTCCAGGTTCGGTCTGATCGTGCCGGATTCCACCGTAAACTCGAGCAAGTCGACAACTGCCTCTTTCGAGGATTGACTGTCAGCTCAGCAGAGTGCATGCGTCCCAACACCACTTTAATTCGACGGGTAGAAAAGGGGGGGGGTATAGGTTTATTGCAAAACAAAACATAAAAAAGAAAGGTAGAAAGGTATGAAAGGTGTTCCTGGAAACGTGGAATGAACGTGAACGTGAAAAAATACTGTCATCCATATAAGCTATGACGAAGTTGCACTTCACATCGCCGAGCACCTTGTCCATAATTTGCTGACAATTAGCCGGGGAACTGGACAGCCGGAGAGGGGAAGCCGGATGAACCAAAACCGTCTCCTATGACAGGTAAAGCCTGTCTTATCGACATCATCAGGTGTTATCAGCATCTGGAGGATTCCTTGATTGTAATCCAATATTGTGAACACAGGGGCTGATCCCAACGTTTATACGATCGAGTCACAGAGGGAAGTGGATAGGAATCTCTCACCGTTATCTTGTTCAGATGGCAGTAGTGTGCACATAGCCTTGCTGCGCCGTCCTTCTTGGGAGCGAGTACCACCGGCTACTACACGGGTACCACGGTACAGGGCTGCGCGAGGGTCTCGCAGCACCAGTCTCGATCATTTCGTTCAGCGCAGCATCGAGCAACTGGAGGTTGCTGACGCTAAGCGGCTGCGGGTTCCATCTCAAAGGCCTTGCGTCACTGGTTCCCATAGTGTTCCAAGACATCGGTCAAACCTGGCTTCCGAGACATCCGGGAAAATGGTAGCAATTCTTGTTCCAGAATTTCTCGTTCTTCCGAGGTACATGGAAATCGTCGCAGGTCATCGCAGATTCTCGTCCAAGACAGACCACAGGTGTTTGGTACTCTGTTCCGTGATGCTCTTCAAGGGGCAGTGATGTTCCCGCATCGCGAAGTGCTCCAGCGGCTTGCTGCTTCATCGCTGTTGCCAGTCGGTTCCCGGTTTCGGCTAGCTATCATGTTCGCGCCCGGTTGGCTAGCTATCATGTTCACACTGAATAAGTTCGACAAGTATCTGGATGGCGCGAAATTTGCAACCCAGACTGACCATCCGCAGTCGCCTGGCTGATCAGACTGAAAAATCCCGCCGGAAGACTTTGGACGTTGGAGTGCACCACGACGGAACGGTACGACTTCTCAATCGAATACCGGAGGGAAGCCGCAAATGAGGTGGCAGGCGCGCTGTCTGGAGCGCCTCTGCCCCTGGAGGAAGTCGTTACCACGAAGGAGCTCGTAGACATAGAACTGGCCATGGGTCCAGCGGACACCTATCAGCTGACCGAGGATGGTCTCCTGTTGAAGTACACCCCCGAGGCGGACGACAGAGGTAGGTGACAACACTTTCGGGAAAGTAGTATCACGAAAGCTCGGATATTTCGATGACTGCGTTAGCAGGCCACAGGAGCGGCAGCGACACTAATTCTAACTTATGTCGTATCGCGACGTGCTCAGCCATGAGACAGGATGTTTTGCGCAAAAGCACGGCATCGTATTTTCTTGGATGTATAGCGAACATGCATTCCTTTTTTTTTTTTTGGTTCGTGACGGTCAACTGATGATATCCTATTACGTCCGGAACGAAAACCTATTGTTTCGCGTTCGCATATATGTGCGTACCGCCTACTGAGGTAGGTAGGATAATTATTGACCTGAGGAATAATATGGATTTATGTGGTTGTGAAATAGACGTTGTGTTTGGGCTCGTAGTGGCTACAAAAATGTGTGTGTGTGTGTGTGTGTGCGCGCTTTTGTGAAGCTGGGACTACACTTGACAAGCAAGTGCTTTGTGTTTGCCTTTTCGTGTGACACGAATAATATATTTATGTACTACTGCGTGAAATAGTGGTTTAAAAAATAATTGTTATCACGTTTGTTATAATCTGTTGGGTTGAACGAGCCTTTGATATGCCTTCCTGAAGCGGTGTGCTTTGTTCTTATCGTGCGGTTCAAGCCTTTAGCTTCAATTCTATCAGTAGAAGTGAATAGGGATGTTTTTTGTTCTTCGTTAGTATGTGTCTGCCACGCCCGTAGCGGTGTTCAAGCTTAGTTTTCTTGGCGCAAATTCACATTCATCGTATTATCTGTCCGAGCAGAAGTGCCTTTCCCTCCTCGCTTAAGGGATCGGATTTGTGTACCCTCGTTCTGTGCTTTCTTTACGCAGGGATAACGCCACTGTGCATGTAGCATTATGCAAGAATTATCTGATAGCAGAAATGGGTGTATTTGTCTATGTTTATTAGCGTGTGCCTCGTCCTTTTTTTTTTTTTCAGTTACAGCTATGCGAGCAAAAGTGCGTGTAGGTTTTCACTGCTCGTTTCTTCCTTCTCTCTCCTTTTACGCAGAAGAAAGCCGCTTGGTAAAGCTGAATAGTGTTCTATCAGTGGGTTTGTTTGTTAGATCTTGTTGGGTGCTCGATATGTTCATGAAGTAAGCAGTGCTGAATTTTGCAGAAATGCAGAAATGCTGGTATCTGAGCACGGAGTAGAAATTCCTATATTTCTCTGCTCCCTAAGAAAATTTGTGCGTCGTTTTCCAAGCAGGAAATAGGAAACCGCGTTTAGTTTACGCAAAATTGAAAAATGAACCTGTGTATGGCTCTATGATTTTCTGTCGCAGGCTTAGGCCTTTTCCCCGATCACCAGTGTTTCGTATGCGATGCCGCATGTCTGAACTTGTTCAGCACTGTGTTTCTTGCTGCAATTTTTACCCTTCGCTAATACCTTGTTGTTGTCGTCTTGTGATAGCCATTCAGCTCCGTAGCGATGTGCTGGAACGCTGCGATTATTCCTGAGCGCTCCCTCTTAAGCCTTTTCGTCGTCGTATGTTGTATACACTGTCGTATGTGTGGAATTGCTTAGTAGTGCCTTGTAATTTTCACCCGTAAAAATTCAGCGTATATCGTATTATGCTGCCCGAGTTGAAGTGATTTTCCCTGTTCCATTTGTGTACCCGTGTTCTGTGCTTTCTTTACACAGAGACAATGCATTTGTGTGTGCATCATGCAATAATTTTCTGAAAACAGAATTGGATGTGCATTTCACAGTTTATCAGCGTAAGGTCCGGTTTATGCAGCCAATGCTATTCAAGGAAAAGTGCGCTGACCTTTACTTCTTCCACTGCTTTTATACAGAAGCAAGCCGCTTGGTACAGCTCAATTCCGGAGAAGTGGGCTCGTTTGTTTGTTTGGTTTGTTTATTATTTGATAGATGTTGTTGCTTGTGTATTCGCTTTGCTCGATATGTTGATGAAGTAAGCTGTTTGCAGGTATGAGTATTTGAGCAGAAATGCTGGCATCCGAGCGCAGGGTATAAATCCTATGAGGCACGCTACCCTCAGTGTATATTAATTATCTTGGATGTGAGTCTGCTTTATTGCAAGACAGGACGCGGCAGTCTGAAATGGGGAATGAGAAGAACATTGGAGCGGTTGGTTACTAGTAATCTAAGTAATACCGAAATTATAGTTTCCATAATGAGTAGAATTTTAAGGCTCTTAATATTATACTTGAGAGTATAGTACAGGCTTTTAGTGATAGCTTTTGTAATAGTTTGTGATAGTTTTTCTTTTTGTGATAGGTTTTCTATATATGTTCCCGTAACGGCGTTCTGTGTAGTCGTCCGTCGTGCGCGAATGGATCTTTGCCCCCAGGCTTTCGCGCCGTTTTGCTCGTAGGTGTAGCCTCAGACAATGCGTATATGAGCATAGGAAAGGTTGAACACCGCGCATTACATAAGCCTGGTGATGATGTTGAATGTTCCAGGGTCTCAATTATATTTTAAAGAGCAGTGGTAATTTACTGCTGTTGTGATTCTAACGATTGACAGTACCAAGGGCGTCTTCTGATAAGCCTTTGGGGCCGATCAGATGTTATGCATGGTGCTTTTTGAATTTTAAGGTAACAGTGAATATCATTAAGAGTAGGACAGAGAAAATAACCTTGCGATTCACTAAATAATAGGACAGTATTTCCTTGCCGCTGCATAGACAGGATGTGATGACGTCATGCAGTGGCTCTATGTTTCACGCGTCTGTAGCAATGCATTGACCGTTGCTGGAGAAAAAGTGCAGCAGCAGAAAATGGGAGGTTGGTCGGATTTATGATGAGCACTATTTTTGAATAAGAGGAATGTATGTGTGCTTAGAAATAGTTTGATGCTGGAGAGTGTGTTTTCCACTTTGTTCAAGTGTTTATTTGCGCTTTTTCCCGCTTGTTGTCTGACAAACATGCGATTTTTGCTGGCGTAACAGTGCTCGTTGAGCAATATCCTGACATGCCCAGACTTGTTCTGTCTTATGATGCATGCTTTCCATCTACATGCTATTCTATTTTTTTTTCTCTTTTACAAGAAATATTCTTATTGAAGCACTGTCTTGACGATGTCGATAGTTCTGCCACGCCCTTGATCTAACCAGAAGCAGTGCTAGAACGATTTTTTATCATTTTGTAATTCAATTAGTTCAGAGAGTAACCGCAAGGAGGACAGGTGCATGACTTTATTCAGGAGGAACAAAGCGTCATTATTCAGTTATCTGCCTGGCTCTTGGATGGGACGGAGATGTCTCACTGAGCTCATCGTATTGAGCCATTGATGGTGTTACTTGTTAGAATATTTTGTTCTTTCCTGTATTCGTAAGTCTTATTTAGTAAGACTTCGGGATTGAAATGCTTAATTCCTACAATCACCTTTCATGCATGATGCTTTTCTGCAATAGTTTTTCTGTTTCCTATGCAGTCATTAAGTAGAATAAAGAAAATAATCTTGGGATAGTGAATCAATAACGCGTCCTTGAACCATGCAGCTGCATGCCTGGGTGATGACGTCACGCCGCGGCTTTACTGATCCCGGTGGACCTTGTCCAGAGCAGTTGGGTTGGGCATTAGTGAAAAAAAACAGTGTAGCCCTGAGGCAATAGCATGACATCATGACCAATGAGCAAGGCCCGCAGAGGGCACAGTGATTCACTCCTCTCTCTGCCACTAGCGAGTGTTGACGTGGCACACAGTAACTCTGTTCCTAGGAATTGTGTTGGCCCTTAGTGGAAAAGCGTAGCCTCGGTGGGATTCAGTTTGCCTCTGACAGGGTACGGATGTGTTGTTCGTCACTCGTGAATGATGTGCGCTTCCGTGGACGGATTCACGATTAGGAGTGGAGTTTGTGTTTTCCACTTTGTTTAAGTGCTTTCTCCGTGCTTGCTTTCGTTTGTTGTTAGCAGTCATGCAATTTTTCGTCAGGTGACAGTGCTCGTTGAGCAATATCGTGACACGCCCTGTTCTGTCTTATGATGTATGCTTTCTTTTTGTTGATGCTCTGTATATTTTTTTTGACAAGAAACGTTCTTGTTGATCATTCTTGTCTTGACGATGACAGTAGTGCTGACACATCCTTGATCTGGACATGAGTAGCACTGGCATGATTCTTAATTTCGCGATGAAATTAGTTCAGAAAGTAACCGCAATGGGGATAGATGTGTGACTTTATTCAGGAGGAAGGAAGCATCATTATTCAGTTCTGTGCCTGACTCTCGGATGGAACGGTTCTGCGCTCCATGTGACTGCTGTTGTGGTGGACAGGGGGGGTCCCCGAAATCCACCATGAAGAATAAACGTTTAAGAATAAAACATTCAAGAATAATCCGTTTAAAAAATACACGGTTAAAAATATTCTCCTAAAATAAACCGCTTACTATCCCCGCTTCGAGATCACCGTTTAATAATCCACCATGAAAAATAAACTTTCAAAATCCCCTCACCATCTAGCACGGAGGCGGACCGATTCCAATTTACGCCGGGTTATATCATGTTATGTTAGGTTAGTTTAGTTTGGTTTCGGTTAGTTTGGGATAGTTTAGGCTAGTTTGGTCCTTTGAAGTTGGGTTAAGCCCCTTGCTTGCAGTTCACCTTGATTTGGGCCATACCACATGACTCTAGCAACTGTAGTGTAGATTTGGGGGGATTCTGAAACCATTTATTTTTAACAATATATTCTTAACCGTGGATTCCTTAGCGTTTATATTTAAACGAGGATATTTCGGCGATTATTTTTGTGCGTTTATTTTTAAGCGTATATTCTGGGAGATATATTTTTAACAGTGGGTACTTAAGCGTGTATTTTTGAAAGATTATTTTTAATGGTTTCAAACGGGATACACGCGATGGACAGTGGGTTGATGGTGTTCGTGTTAGGATATTTTGTTCTTTCTTGGTTTTGGTAAGTCACATTGGGCTTAATTGCTGTGATCTGATTTCAGATGTTTTGTGCTTTTCTGCAATAGTTTTTCTGTTTTGTGCAATCATAGTGGGATAAAGAGAAAAACCATGGGATAGTGATTCAATAAATAATAGGTCTCCTGTGTAGAGCGCAGCTGTACGCATTCTTGAACCATGCAGCTGCATGCCTAGGACAGGAAGTAATGATGCCATGTTGTGGCCCCATTGCAGATGAACCTTGTCCCTAGGAGTTGCGTTCACCGTGTGAAAATAAGTGCTGTATCCTTGGGATAATGGGATGACATCACGACCAATGAGCAAGGCAAGCAGAGGGAGCAGGAATTAACTTCTCTCTTAGCCTCTCGCAGGTACGGTTATGTTACTTCTCACTCGTGGTCGCCACAAATGGCGCTAGGAGCGCGCGTCGGCGCAGAGTAAGCTAGAAGCGCGCGCGCTTCCCGTACCCGCCACCCGTAGAACAGCCCTTGCGTCAGTCGTGCGCTGGCTCTCGTGGAGAGAAGACGTGCGGTCGGTCGCTCCGCCACGTTAGTTGAGCCTTGGCTGTCGATGAGAGCGGACGCACTCCGCGCTCGCCGCGGGGGAAAGGTGAGTGATTTGCAGTAGCCGTTAGGCCTTCTCCCGATGTGTCTGGTCTTGACGCACTTCTACCTAGCTCTTCGCTCGTCTGAAGCCCTTTCCCCACATTACCAGTGTATGCACCATCCCGTGTGTAGATTTGATTAGCAGTGTTGCATCGCATTTTTACCCGCAGCTAATACTTTTTCTGTGTTCCACGTAAACCAACATGAGGCCAAGCACTGCGGTTAGGCCTAAGCACCCCGATTCCTAGCTCAGCGCTCATCTTAAGCCTTTTCTCTGCAGAGGAGCAGTGTTTTGTATGTGATCTCACATGTTTAGACTTGTTGTAGTGTTGCTATTTTTACCCGGCGCTAGTATTTTGTTGTTCCCTCTCTCTTTCGCACGTATCGATGTGACGGTGGGGCCATCTGGTGTGACGCCTGGAAACTTTCTTGCCACCTGTCTCTGCAACTGTCGTGCCCAACGATGTCGAGCCGCAAGCACCGGAGTGATTCTTTCAAGATGGTTTTCATTGATATTCAAATAAATTGTTTCTCTGTGTCTGCTCCCTTTCTATTTAGTTATTTTTTCAACCACCCGAGTTTGGCATAGAAAATCCACGACAAGTATTGCAGATAAAATGGTTAAAAAGCAAGCGAGCTGGTGGCTAAGATCCATGACGAAAACCCGAGACTGGGAAAAAGACGAAAAACAGACGACACAACACAAAGTCTCAAACACAGCTGTTTGAGACCTTGTGTTGTGTCGTCTGTTTTTCGTCTTTTTCCCAGTCTCGGGTTTTCGTCATCGTCATGAAGTATTGCAGTGAGTCGGATTTTGCACTATTTAAAATTGTAAAAATTTTAAATAATTTTAAAGTAAAAATGCAACACTTGCCGTACATTTTCTGCATAAAAAAGTTGGGTTGTATATTGACTACTTACAGTATGTTTAGAATAGGTCTACATTCGTTTTGTATGTGGCTGTATTTGCTGGACTTCCATGCACAGATAACATGACATTGGAAAATTTGGTTTGGTTTAGTAGATTTGGCTTGGATATTGTGCACATTCTTCTCAGCCGTTCGGGGCAACCCTTTGTGGTAGATGGGCGAACTGAGGTAAAGGTGGTACATAGCATGGGAGAGGCTGTGTAGGAGCGCGATGGAAAATACAATCCCAAGGGAACCGCCTGAAGGGGAGCGCCGAGGATGCGGTTCAAAGCCGCATAGAAATCCTCTAATTCAGCATTTTTGCAATCTTGCCACTCCTAAATAAGCGGTAGCCAAGTGGCGTGAGATATGTATAACAGGATTTTACAAGCTGTTTTATCCAACACTCATCAATCGCTTGGTGAGTGACGTTGATATCGTGGCTATTGGGGGTGCTTCTTATTTTACTCGGAGCGCACAGCAAAGGGTGTACTGTATTTACAATACGCGCAGTTTGACATGAGCCTGTTGTTGTGTAGGTCTCCCCGCTCCCATCGTGTGTCTGTATCCACAGAATGAGAGCAGACACTTACAAATGACGGCGAGGCGCCATGCAACGGCGAGGGTGCTCGAACTTGACAGCCTTTATCAGAAACCAGCATAGAGCTACGGTAGACCACATACATAGGATTTACCGCTCTGAAAATGCAAAGGCCAGAGAACAAAATCAGTGACATGTACGACAGGGCATACGGTGGTTATTCGATGTATGCTGGTCATTATTGCTGACCACTATGATACGAGCATGAATCATTGCTATTCGCTTTTTCAGTGCTGACAGCAGCATTTGCACACGGAGCATACAGGGAGTCAACAACACAGGAACCTGTCTGTGAGATTAGGGCCCTCTTTTGGCGAGATCCAGAGTGCCTGTTGACGGACGCTCCGAACCGTATTCTGCGCCACCATCTGTGACCGTGTAGTCCTACCTACACTGCCGCGCCAAAAATCGTGGCGCAAGGATTTCCACAAAGAGAATATGTTCCTCCTTCGGCTTTAAGGAAGGGAACATGCCAGACACGACCGTCCAGTAAAGGTGTCCAACACTATAGGAGAGAAGTTGGTGCAGCAGTCACCGCGCGAAACTTTGCAACACACCCATTGAGACTTTCGTTCTTGGAGCTGGGGTAAGTTAGGCATGCAGTATCACTACCAGACACCATACGATTCCAACGTTTTTCCTCTGGAGCAACCTCGTTTATCTAACAGTGCACCTTTGCTCACTTCAAAAGATGTGAAAGGACTCCAAGGACATCTTTCCTTTTGCCGGACGCGCCTTGTGCAGTCACTCTGATGGCTGGCCCGTCCGTGCTCTGTAGTTTGCTCTGCAGCACCTGAAAGGGAGACCTACCATTAGTAGTGTACGCCATCCTTCGTTACCATGGCTCAGCGACTGAGACGCAGTGCACGCTTTTAGTCACATGGCGACAAATGCACAAGGTCGAGTCAGGCTTGGTCACCCCATCACCTGTGGGAAGCTATCCCAGCTGAAGGTAAGAAAGACAGGTCCGACCAGCAAGCCCAACGAAAGAATGATTTATTCTGCACGGTCTGGCACTCAGGCGCGCTGCGTGGGCGGCGCCAGCTGACCGGCTTCGTCGTCGGCAATCACCACAGCTACCCCCCGCTCAGAGCATTGACAGTACAGGAAGGTTAGCATCGCGGTTAGCGGTTAGCATGGGGTACGGAATCTGTCCAGGTGACGTGCTTCACCGGCACGGACTTAGGAGATGCTGGAAAGCTGGGTCCGGAGAGGGTACAAACGCGAGGAGCGTTGTCGATGAAGGCAGGCTTTAGCCTGTCGATGGAGACAGATTCAGGCCGGCCGTAGTCGTCGATCACAAACGATTTGCGTGAACGGCGGAGAACCTTGTAAGGACCGGAATACGGAGGCTCAAGCGCGCGACGAAGGCGGTCCGTCCGAAGGAAGACGTGGGGCGTCGACGACAATTCAGAGGGCACGAAGGGAGCTGGTGATGCTACTGCTCGGGTCGGAGTGAACTGAAGCGTTGCGAAAGCTTGTCTGAGGCGGGCGAGGAAAGCAGATCGTCCGGCGGTCCGTGCAGGGAACGGATGAAGGTGCAAAGACGTCAGCGGGCAGGCGAAGAGGGGTCCCATATATCAGTTCCGTCGACGAACAGCAAAGATCGACATTAGCTGTCGCACGGCTGATGGACGGCAGGCTATCCGTCCAGCTCACACGGTCACCGTGGGTCATCACGGCTTGCTTGAGGTAACGGTGGAAACACTCCATCAGGCCGTTGCATGCCGGACGGTACGCGGAAGTGCGTATACGCTCGGTCTCGATGAGGCGCAGAAAAGCTGCGAAGAGGTAGCTCTCAAGCTGTGGTCCCCTATCTGTGATGACATCCTCTGGGACGCCAAAGCACGAAATCTAGGTGGACAGGAACGTGTACGCAACAGCCTCGGCAGTCGAGTCTTTCATGACAGGGGCTTCAGGCCAGCGGGTGAACCTGTCGACACAGGTCAACAGATAACGATGGCCCTGCGGTGAGGGTAGAGGCCCGACAATGTCAAGGTGGACCTTGCTGAACATGGAGCTGGGAGGCAGAAAGGTGGCAAGAGGAGACACGGTGTGCCTGTGGCATTTGCTCAGCTGGCAAGAACTGCAAGTGCGGACCGAACGACGGGTGTCCTGTCGTGCTCCGGGCCAAACAAACCATTGAAGAACGAACGCCGTAGAGGCGCGGACTCGAAGGTGTGCGAGGCCATGGAAGGAGTCAAAACCAGTCTTCCGCAAGGCAGCGAGAATTACTGGACGAAGCGCGGCATTGGTCGTGTCGCACAGGACGGGCCGCGGGCAGCCAGGCACGGGCAAATCTTTGGCAAGTTTGAGGCTTGTTGAATGACGGCTACGAAGGTGGGCGATCTCAGAGTCTTCAGATTGTGCATGGGCGATGGCGTCGGCGCTGAGGACTGTCGCTCTGGTCACAGCGTGAACACGACTCAAGGCGTCCTCTACAGCATTACTGGGCCCTTTGATATGGCGGATGTCAGTGGTGAATTCAGAGATATAAGCGAGGTGCTTAATCTCGCGAGGGCTGTACTTTGTGATGGCGGATGAGAAAGCGTCGACAAGTGGCTTATGTGGCGGTTGAAACGGTAAAACTTCTGCCCTCCAAGGAATGACGAAAATGGCGCACCGCAGAGTACGTCGCGACGGAGGCACTATACTTCCCGAAGGCACTACACTCCGTGGGGCTGAGCTTGCGTGAGAGGAACACGAGCGGCACGTGGATGCCGTTGACCTCTTGCTGCTGAGCCGCGCCAATAGCGTTATCCGAGTCGTTAGCAACGAGGGACGTGGGAGCGTCGTGCCGGGGATGGCTAAGCATTGTAGCGGAAGCCAAGGCATCCTTGACGGAGTCGAAGGCGGCTCGCAGGTCTTTTTTTCTAGGGTAAGGGTGCCGCGGGTGAGGAAGCTGGTTTGGTTTTCAGCAATTCTTCGAGGGGTCGAAGAAGTACCGCGGCGGACGGAATGAAACGTCTATAAAAATTGACGAGCCCAAGGAAACGGCGTAGCTGGTGGACAGAGGTTGGCAGAGGAAACTCCTTGATTGCCCGCACTTTTTGTATAACGGGGAAGATTCCGTCGGCGGAGAACTCCACCTCAGGCGCGCTGCGTGGGCGGCGCCAGTTGACCGTCTTCGTCGTCGGCAGTCACCGTACATCGATCAGCTTGCAGACTACGTTTAGTGGACACGGGAGACGTACGGTCTCGCCGATTCTAGCAGAGGTCGCGTGCTTTTTATTCAGCTCCATATTGTGCGAATCCTCGGTGGGCGAAATATTGAGGATAGCATAAATTTCGCAGTCACAACCGGCAGCACCCGACGATTGCGAGCGTACCTATACTTCCGACTACTGAATATTGTTCAGAGGCCGGGAATTGTCATCTTTAATAATTCAAACGTATCGGCTAATATATGCGGGTCTACGCGGGCCCCATCCTCAGAATGAGGCAACCTGGTAGGCACGAACCTATTTGACCCATTTACCCATTTTTAACCCTATTTAAATCGGTTAGTGCAGACCAAGTTGGCTCATTCTGATGATGGGGCCTTCATTTGATCCGAAACGTAAAGTTTTATTGTTCCTGTATATGTTAGCCGGTGCAGTAGATCCGATGTGAAGATCCAGACTTACTAAGCTCGGCAGGTGGGCTAGCGGGAGTTCTGTGTACGAATTTTAGCGAGCAGACAAGTCGAGTGTTGTTACGATATTTCACTTGGCAACTCTATCCTAGCAGGTCAGGCCCCCGATCTTGGCCCAGACTTTCACATAGCAAGCGTTTTCTGTTTCCATGACGTAATCAACCCGTAAACGAGCTTACTCGTAAATAACGCGTATGACGGTTTGATGTGTACTTTGTTGGTGCAGTAAATTTCTGCCTCTAGACGAAATAGTCACACAACCAGTATACCGCGCACGTTAAATATGGGGTGCCGTTTGATGAGCTTTATGGCACGTTAAAGAACCCTCAGGTGGGCAAAAGCAATCCACAGACCGACCGCTGTTGGATCGCTCATGATCTCAGTTGTCTCGCGACTTAAAAACCCAATTTATTAGTATACCGCGCACATGCAGCGCAGGAGCATATTTGAGAATTTCATTGTTTTTCGGAATACTTTTGATCTTGATTCCGGTATTACGCGACGCTCTGCGGCCGTGTCAATCCTTGGTTACCCTACCCAGGGCTATACTATACCCTTTACTTTTAGAGGTAAAAATACAGCGGGATAGCGCGTCTTTTGCGCAAATGACGAGGCAGCGATAAGGGCACAATATGGTGGCCCATAATATATTACGAAAATATCCCTCTGAAAGATGCATGTGTGTTTCTCACCTACACTCTCAGAGCAGAACTTCACTGCATATTACGTCGTACGCAAACCATTGGCACTGCTCGTATTGTTACCGTTTCCGATTCGAAGAGCGACGGGTGCGTAGGCCTTTTTGTAGCAATTTGGATATATGATAATTGCTACAAAAAGGCGTACGTCTTTCTCTTAAAATCAAAATCATTTCTGTCAGTGGTTGGGGCACAACGTGCTATGCGTGCCATTCAGTGCGGTGTGGTGCGCCGGTGCTGACAATGTATACTGTTTATAATCTCATATATGTATATCTAATGTATATCGCTTGTGATGTACAAGGTGATAAAACCAACGAATCGAACTACCAACCTCACTTTTTTGCTACAGAAATGTCAAGTCCTCCACGGAAAGCCGTAGCCAAGTACGCATAGTATAGCAACGGAAATACCCTTATGAAAATGCATTTTGTCTTTCTGCAGACTTCTTGTGGACTTCTTGTTTCCTGTCTTGACAGTGTGTTGACTTCGACTCCTTGTTTATCAAGTCAACAGGAATTGCTGTTGACATCATGTTGACAGTCTTTTGAAATACCTTATGTGTACCTTGTGTGGACAATGTACATAGGTGTCGTTGTTGACGCTTTGTGGACTTTCTGTGCACCTGTGTAATGAGTATTTATTTCGACCGTTTTATTTTATAGATGTATTTTGTATTATTAATTACCGCATTATCGGCCAGTAATGTCCCAGAGGTCGACCTCTGGGGGTACCGAGCATTTCCTAACGGGGTGGGGGGTGGCGGTATATATGTATAGAGGCATATTTGTGAATCTATTCATTGGGAGACAGGCTGTATGGGTAATATTAGCAATTTCAGGGTGAGTTCAAAAAAAAAAAAAAAAAACTCCTGGGAGGTAGACAGATCAGTGTTACCGTCTTTCCACTAAACAAAGCGGTATTTGAATCTGAACTTATGATCAAATGTAGCTTAAATGACACTTTGCCACATTTTAGCTGCACACTAAGGCTCTAAATACATTTTCGTTGGCTTTGGGAAGGCGCTTCCTCGTATTATTTATATTTCAGTTTATTATGCAATATATTTCCAACTTATACGACCACATGAGGATCATGCGCATGCGACAAGTTTGCTCCACATTTTGACTCTGCGCCGCCGTGCTTCACCCTCGCCCCTCGCCTCGTCACGAAGGAGTCATCGCCATTAGCATCATCGGAATGTCGTTGGAACCGTTGCAAGACGTTTGAACGGTCTCCGCGCTCGCTCGTCCATTTGTGAACAAAGGAGGCCGTGATTTTGCGTCGTATGGGGTAAGCTGTGTGATCGTAAGTGTGTGATTAAGCTTCACTTGTATTCACACCATGACCGTTGGCTTTTGTTGTTTGTTGGGAGCAGCGGCTGCAGTGTTGCGTCCCGTCAGGTAAGTGTACAAGTATCAGTTCGTGGCCGGTGTTGCTTCTGCTAATTTCATTCTCGTTGTTGCAGGCCATGAAAGAAGGAAGGAGGATATGATTTTGCGTCGTAATGGGTAAGCTGTGGGATCGGAGTGTGTGATTACGCTTCGCATGTATTCACACCATGACTGTTGTGCTGTAGGTTTTTGTTGTTTGTTCGGAGCAGCGGCTGCAGTGTTGCGTCCCGTCAGGTAAGTGTACACTTCGTGGATGGTGTTGATTCTGCTAATTTCATTTTCCTTCTTGCAGGCTCTACTTTGTTGAACACTAAGCTGGGTGAACCAACTTTGTTGTTGCTATGACCGTATTACTCAGTTTTACTCACTTGTGTTTGAACGTTACTAATTTGCGATTGCACGCCCTATTTCAGACACATATCTCTCCAGCGCTTCAGAGACGTCGCTGGCGCCGAAATTCTAGCTGTTTCACCGTGGGTCGCCAGCAGAACAGCAGATCACTGACTGTCAATTGTGCGACGCGACACTATGTGGCACGAAGGATGTGTACGTGTGAAATACGTAACTACTGTGTGCGCGGGATGTTTTGTATGATTGTGTCGACACTGGATACCACTTTCAAGGTATGCATTTTCGGAATAAAGTAGATACATATATAATTTTGCAGTACTTCATTTCGTGTATTTTATGCGTGTTGCGAGTAAGTGAACATATGCACTCTTAAAAATGAACTTCACCGCATAGCATGCTCCTAGCCGACCATCAACTCGAATGATATCGCTATGTGGCCTGATTTGTTCAAAACGGTAGGCGCACGGCTTTTTTGTGATACTTACGCTGTTCATAATTGTCACAAAAATGGCGTACACCTCCCGTTTTCAGGCAGATAACGATATTCGAGATGATGATTGGCCAGGAGTGTGCTATGCGGTGAAGTTCATTTCTAAGAGAGTGGAGTCACAGGAAGTCTACAAAAAGTCTTCATATCATACGCGGGATGGTGTTACCAGAATTATGTTGACAGTACACAGAAAGAAAACAAAGAA
This sequence comes from Ornithodoros turicata, assembly GCF_037126465.1. Classification (NCBI taxonomy): domain Eukaryota; kingdom Metazoa; phylum Arthropoda; class Arachnida; order Ixodida; family Argasidae; genus Ornithodoros; species Ornithodoros turicata. Next base: position 1,574,743 of record NW_026999295.1, read on the forward strand.
TTCCACAGCTATTCTGTAGCCAAATGTCTACAGAAAGTTGAGGGCCATAAGTCAACAAGAAGTAAACATATGATGTAAACATGAAAGCAACACAAACTCTGAAGAATGTTTTCCATGTTGACCTTGGTCTGTAGAAAGTAAACAGAAACTAAACACCCATTTTCATAAGGGTAGTCGAAAAAAATAATGCTTTAGGCCTGCTTTAGCCCCACCTGCTTTGTAGAAGGGTAGAGTGTTGGGCTTGTTGGTATTCCATTGTAGTTTCAAAAGCGCAACTACACACGAACACATACAGAAAGACACACGAGCGAGTGTCTTTCTCCCTGTGTCCCTGCGTGGTTTTGAATCTACAATACAATGTCGCAAAAAAGCGCGCATGACAACACGTTCGGTAACAGGAGGAAGTGCTTGTGCCTTCGTTTGTTTTGCTTTGTTGTGATGAGGCGGTCTTTTGTTTTCTTTGTGATAAGACGGTCGTCACCAGCATCAATGTCAAAGGTAAAACAAGAGCCGGATCACTTCCTCCTCTCGTTGCACCATCCGCGCGCGCTTTTATGCGACAATCAAACAGGTTAAATTAAATGCTTTGCGTATTGATTTGGGTTGTGATCAAGTACAAAACCGTCAGGCCAGGGCGTGATTTTTTTCGACTATTTTTGTTCCTATTTTGATTTTTGTTGAGTCTGCAGTTATCCATGGTCGTAAGTTTTCAGAGTTGAAACCCTCCAACTGAAACCTCCTCTGGTGACGTGAAACACCCTGTGCAGTTGCATAGGCATTGTTTCTTTCGGCGAATTCGATTATTCTTTTCTAGCTGCATCGTCGTAACTCCCGAAAGATGGCAGCTCGGGAAAATCGAAAAATGACCGTATGGACGCGCCACCTGCCGCTATTTGCCGGCAAGACAATGCCCTCCGATGAGCCCGTCTGTACCAAAATTTAGGAAGACCCATTGGTGGATCCTTCAGAAATGCCCTCTCGTTCCTCTTTGTGCTTCCTTTCTATTCATTGATTGGTTTGATTACTGAACAAAGGGCGTATACGCCACAGGTCCGAAAATTGTGGTAAATGATTGAGAAGCATCTGCACTGCAGCAAACACGCGCAGCACATTGTGCATCCTAATTAGTTTCACCATTAAAGCCCCGCATAATTGGTTGCGTCGTCATATCCTCGAAGAATGGAAGCGTGATGATTTCGCTATGACGGGGAACAGAGGATGTTTAAGCCACAGGTTCGAAATGTGAGGTAAAAGATTGACGTTGATCTACGCCACGCACTTTCTGGAAGTGCTACGTTTCAACCATCCCCTTCTTGCCTTTAGTTACATTAGACGCCATTTCTGCAACAGAGGCGGCCTTTGCAAAGTGCGCAGAATCCCCATATGATCCATGTATCTTATACACAGAGTTCATCGTTTTAGGAATAAACTTGATTTTTCACGATAGTTCAAGAATTCGGCCCAACTTGTCGTTTTTGGTAAACCGGAAAAGTCAGCGAAGAGAGCTATTTTCGACAACGTATTTATCCTCCTTTTATTGTTCCCTCCTGCAGGAGTCCAAAACGAGCTTTTGTTGAGCTCTGGCAAGTGTCTAAATACCGCGGTCATTCACTATCACAGTTCCGAGTGCAAATATAAAGATTATTGTTTCTCGTCCCAGTGTCGCAGCAGTGGCTTGTTTTATATGCCTTTCGTTTCACCCGAAAATCCCCCGGTGACATATCAAACAGGAATGATAACGCCCGATTTCTCCCCGAATTCTCAACTTTTCCCTCCGGAATTTGAAAAATCATAAAACCCGAAAACGAAGAACTTAAGTTCACTCATTCATGTTCTGCGATCACTATTAAGTTCCTGGATGTGCAAGTTAAATTAAGTGATGGTATTCCCAACAGTATTTGTCCTTCAACACTTGCCACCAACGTCACACAAAATTGGCTATTCTCTGCAGTGAGGCTGTGAAATACAGGAAAATATGCCCAAACCACGCTGACCTGATCTTATCCAACAAAAACAAACTTTTCAAGACCGTCAATTCCCTCCCGACCTAGGCGAAGATGCATTACACTCTTAACTCGGTACCCTTTATTGTAACTTTCAGCAATGTGTAACTTTTATATAGACGTAGATTTCGAAATATCGTAGAGGTTACGTGTTCGTTACCTCTATTTAGAGGATGAACGCGACTTGTAACAAGACACTGGAGGAGCAACAGAGGTTACTTCAGAGATCAACGGAAATCCAATCGTCGTAACTTATAAATGTACCCTTTATAGGAATGTTGTAACTTCTAAACGAATTTCGCGTTTGAATTGCAAGGTAACCTGTATAAAAGGTACTGCTGTGTTGTCGTTGAAGCCGCACATTCAATCATTCAGTACGAGAGTTTCGGACCAATGTGCGTTACGTTATTGTGACTCTGCGTCAGTACGAACTGCGGATCGTGTTCAAAATTCTGGAACTTGGTATGTTCACTACAAAGTTTACGTAGTTACGTTTTTTGCTGGACAGTCTAGGAACACTAATCGCAGCACAGTCTCGCTCTTCAACACGGTTCAACGATTCAACACGGTGTGTACGTGTGTGTGTGCTGCGTCCGCTATTTGCTTAGTCCTTCGTCATCCTTGTGTTCTACTTCTTCGTTTGTTTCTGACTAACCATAGCCGCGTCGCTGATGTGTCATTCCGACATATCAGAAAGGAATAGAAATGTTTTCGGCGCACTGGAGAGGGAGTTGCTAAAACGTGAGGACTGTAAAGAGTAGGCCTCCTTGAAACTGAACGTCGTTCACCACAGTTGGACTGTTGGTATTGTGACGTCCTCGTGCTCTCGCCTCAGCTGTAGTTCCAGGTTTGAAAATTAAATAGATATGCTCCAGTTGAAATTTGTTGTGCATGCGAATCTGTAGATGTAGTGATCACTCGTTTTTCGCCACTGGATGCCTTTAGATAAATTACGTATATTAGAGCTATATGTTGCGAATGACAGTATGCGTTCTGCACTGATGAGAGCTCATTTTGAGCACCATTTGTTCTGTAGCGTCTGCGAAGTGGCTGGAGTCTTAGAGACAGTCATGCCTGTGCAACTGTAACTTTTACGTCAGAGTGGCTTTTACGAGACAGTAACCTCTATGTATAGGTGATCTGCGTAACGTCTATAGAGGGTATTGCCCATAGGTTACAAGGTAACTTCTGAAATAGAGGGTCCCTTTACTAGAAGGTACCACATTTAGAGTGTAGACAAGGCTGGCAAAATTTGAAAAACCTACCAAATGGTACCTTAAACTGAACCGTAACATTCGCTAGAAATATCCCACATGTTAATCATATACCGAATCGCTAAGAAAGCATCCCATTTCAGTCCAAACGCACAAAGGAAATTTTCCTGAACCGCCGCGTGCCAGCTACAGGAGTGTACGCACCTAGATCGCAAGTAGCCGGAACCAGAAAATTCACTTAAGAGGCTGTCACCAATGCAACGGTCTGAGATGCTAGGTTTGTAAATGATTGCAAACGACCCAATCAGACAAGAGCTCAAAGTTCGGTTTTACGCCAAAATCAACGCTGATGTAGATTGCAAATCCCCAACTTCTACTTGCCAATCACAGTACATACTAAAACGTCTTTTAGAATTAGATTCAATAACCACCGGTCGGGTGTGACGAAAAACCAAATTTTCCAGTTTCGTGCCATTTCAGCGAGCACGACCATTCAGGACTTATCAATTTTTCTTCACAACCGATCGATCTCGGGAATCATACCTTACAACCCGACAACAACGGAAATCATAACTTATATCTTGTGAACTATTTGGATGTCTATTTAGGTGTCCTTTTCTTTCTTTTTTTTTCGTTTGAGATGGAGTCCTGACAACGCCCCCTCCCTAACTCGATGACACCACCCAGACTTGACACAGCATTCCCGGACTTCACCTACTGACAGTCGCCAGGTGGCGAAGCCCTCCTGGTTCTAGACACGACACGCACGTGTCAAAGCTCCAAGCAACGTCGACGTAGCTTTCAACGTTGCAAGCACGCGCGTTCCCTGGAACAGTTATCGACGCTACCGGTTCGTACTCCCGATGAGACACGTTCTTTTTACCTTGTCTCCCATGCACTTATTACTACAGCTTCATTGCAGGTTCGTGAGTCTGTGTGTTCGTCCAGTGTTTTCACTCAAACTAAAGGCAATGTTAACATCAAAACTGACGCTTTTGCGCTCCCATTCCACACGTACTATCGAACCTCTCCATGGACTTCTCACACCGACACCTATGCGTGGGCATTTCCTTCTGAAGCTCAAGGTCAGATATTCTATCAAAACCAGGAACAATGCATTGCTTCAATCGAAGGCAGCAAGTACGCAGGTCTGTGAATGAAGACTGTTGTGCACAGACTTGAAATGGAAAGTGCGATAGTGCAATAAAATTCCATCCATTACATATTTGTGCCTCGTGTGTTTAGGTTCTATGAAATGTACCGGACAATCTACCGGTCAAAGGATATACCTTTCCTTTTAGTACTCTGCAGGTACGGTACCTTATGTACAGCGTACCATACGGAATGAAACTGGTGAATACTGTACCTCATACGACACACGTACCTCATACGACATGTAACGTTAAACACTGTACCTGATGCTTCGCGTATCTGATACTGTGCGTAATGTTCTTATACTCTGAACCGTCTATTGGCTGTACCCTCCACGCAGTGAAGCTTATAAAGGTACCTTATAAGAGCTATTCCGCTGAGCAGAGGAGGAACTGTACATTTAGCAGTGGTCTTCATGTATTACTGCTGCGGTCATTAAGCGTGAAAGGAAGGCTGCACAATATGTTCACTCTACTTTTATCGTGTGCTATGTAATCTTTTTCAAGTTCTGTCAAACGAGCGCGTAATGCTATCATATAGTGGGGTAAATGGCAGTGGATGAATGCAGGAAGGAAACTGCCATGTTCTCAGCTTTCGCCGACGTACTGTGTCAGCCATGTTGTATTAATTTGGGACATGTTCATTCATGTTTATGTTCATGTGAGCAGCTGTTACACAATGAGTTCTAACATAGCTCGTGTGTGTTTGTCTTTTCTACCACTGTCCTTGGTTTCCCTCCCTGAAGCTACACATGTCAGGGATAGGTTTCAGAACCAGTAGTTCCAGCCAAGAATTGCTTTTTAGGGGGTCATCACGCTGTCAGATGAAACATATGGACAGGACAGGACATGAATTGCGTAGCTTCATACAAATACTACTACTACGACGTAAGAGTGGTTTCAAATCTAGCTTTCTTGTGTTCCTGGCATTATCGCACAAGATGTAGTATCCACCATAATCCTTTATTTGGGGGTACGTGCCCGTTACGGGGGGATACGCTCATTGGGGGGTACGTGCAGTGCAATTAACAGATGCTATTTATAAATCTGTGGTTCGTACTGCGTTGAAATGGGGTAGTTTGTATCTGAGAGCCATAGTGAAACAGGCAGCCAAGGGCAGACTTTTGATGCCCTCCAGAAACTTGGCAACACATTGCAGGGACTCTGGATGCTGCCTAAATTCCAGAACACAGAGATCAAAGCTGCATTTAAGCAAGTGGTTAGAGAAATCCAAGACAGTTGCATGTGAAAGCAGTCCGCTGTGTTGGATTTGCTTCTGTCCGAGATACGTTATCTCAAATGAGACACACGGGCACACTCGGAATGATATTGTCACGCGTAATAGGCGAGCGTGAGAGGACGAAGACGTTCTCTGGCACGGGTGGCGGTCTCTTCCTCTCGTGCTGGCCCGATAATAAACAGACTGAGTCACCTCCGTTTCTCTTAACATTTGGTGGAGGTGCGATTCCTTCCCCACGGCTTGCCCAATACGTTACAGCCGTCGCCTTCGCGGCTTGTCTCCTGACACCACCATGCCGGCTGATGCCAATGGTCAGTCCATGCCAACCAGCGCTTCCGCGAACTATGTCTTCTCTAGGCGGGATAGAGAAGCCTCGACTTTTGCTGGAAAACGAGGCGAAGACCCCACCACCTGGCTCGAAGAATATGAAAGAGTCAGTGACGTCAATATGTGGGACGACTCGTTTCGCCTCGCCAATGTCATCTTTTATCTGGCGGGAACAGCAAAGGTGTGGTTTGAAAACCATGAAGACTCCATCACGTCCTGGGATGCATTTAAAACCCAGCTATCGGCCATATTTGGAAACGCTCAGTTCCAAAAAAAGGACACCGAAGGTTTACTTGCCACTCGGGCCCAGCAGCCCCAGGAGACCTGCACAGACTACATCGAAAACGTCCTGAAGCTCTGTCGAATCAGCAATCCCGCAATGTCACAAGAAGAAAAGGTAGGCCACCTGTTAAAAGGCATTGCAGAAGACGTATTTAATTTTCTTTCGGTGCGGAACGTAACCACTGTCGAAGCGCTAGAGACGGAAACACGCAAGTTCGAGGCGATGCGGCGAAATCGTATACGAAGCCCGGCCTTCGAGCGCCTGCCTAACGTTCACAACATCGCCGCTGTGAATCAGTGCGGTCCTGACCTGGAGGCCATGGTGCGTACCGTCATTCGTCAAGAATTACAAGCACTCTTCCGCAACCAACACGGTACCCCTTCCCCTTTGCCGAATATCCGACAAGTTGTGAATGAAGAAATGCGTGAGTTTGGAGCCGACATCAGTCCCCATATCACCCACAACCAAGAGCTACCGTCTCCAGGCCCATTTCCGCAACAGCAACCTCGACCACCTGCCTGGCAGCCCCCAACGTCAATTCCTGTCCAATCGAGCTTCCTGGTCCCTATGCCACAATATCAGTCCTTTCCTCCTAACGGCCCTTGGACCCATTCTGCATACTACCCATCATATGGAAACTACAGGAGGTCCGGTACTTACGGACGCACTCCCGACGACCGCCCCATTTGCTTTGGATGTGGACGTGTAGGTCACATTCGGAAGTACTGCCGCTCCTCTCCGCCTAAGCCTTGGAATACTCTGAACCCACGTGAAGACGCTTGGTATGACGCTACAGCTTTTGGAGGCATTTCGGGAAACCCGTCGTCCACTTCTCGCAGCATGCCACGACGTCGGTCCCGCTCTCCACCGCCGCCCTCGCCTGCTCCCTACCGACCTACTTCTCCGTCACCGTCACGGCGCTCTCGGTCCCCAGCGGGAAACCGAAAGCGACCTTCGGGGGCCGGGCCGCTACAAGTATTGACCAGGAAGTGCCCCTCAGCAACGTGCTTCGCATGTCCAAGAACATTGTTGATATCCACTTTGACGGTACCCACATTCATGCTCTCATTGACACAGGCGCATCGGTTAGCGTGATCAGTGATCGGCTGCGGAGAAAGTTGAACAAGGTTGTGACCCCATGGACCAGTTCTTGCCTTCGAGGCGTTAATGCGCACTTATTGGACCCAATAGGACTTTGCACAGCACGTATCACCATCTCATGGCACGTCGTACCCGCACAGTTTGTCATTCTGGAACACTGCTCCCATGATATCATTCTAGGAATACATTTCCTGCGTGCACACCGAGCCCTCATTAATTGTGCTTCGGACGAGGTGGAAATATCGCCATTTTCTAATCTGGAATACGAAAGCGACTTTAAGCGCGCAGGTTGTGATGTATACCAGCTCACTCTCGACAGTACTACCGTGCTTCCCGCACAGGCGGCTCTCTGTGTACAAGCATCATCATCCCTTATGGCCGCACAGACGAACCCTCAAGACGTTATTACTGAACCAAATGATCGCCTCATGCTCCAAAAAGGGATTGTATCTCCCCGCAGCCTAGTGACGCTGGCAAACGGCTCAACTTCTCTTTGGCTCGTTAACCCAGGCTTCTCTCCACAAACGCTTCCTAAGGGCGTAACAGTCGCTTCATTTACAATGCCGATATTCTGCGCCGATGTCACCTGTCTCTCTGACGACTTACCTCCAGCTACATCACCGCCTCCTGACCCAGCTGAGGATATACTCTCGGAGCGCCTTCTGTCCATGATCGACGGTGCGCTCGACGACGAGAACCGAGTGAAAATTATGCGACTTCTGCATCCCTACGGTACTATCTTTGACTTCGAGAAGAGGCCCCTGAGACACACATCCGTCGTCAAACATTCTATCGACACTGAGAGTCAGGGTCCCATAAGACAGAAGCCGTATCGAGTGTCCTTCGCTGAACGCCAGGTCATTCAAAAAGAAGTCGATGAGATGTTGAAAGGCGACATTATCCAGCCCTCTTGCAGTCCCTGGGCTGCACCAGTTGTTTTAGTACGCAAGAAAGATAACTCATGGCGCTTTTGTGTCGACTACAGAAAACTCAATAAGATCACTAAGCGGGATACCAATCCGATGCCACGTATTGACGACGCACTCGATTCCCTACAAAATGCAAAATACTTTTCCTCGATCGATATGCGATCTGGATACTGGCAAATTGAAGTGGACCCTAGGGACTGTGAAAAAACAGCTTTCGTCACTCCCGATGGGCTTTACGAGTTCAAAGTAATGCCGTTTGGTTTGTGCAACGCGCCAGCTACCTTCGAGCGAATGGTCGACAACGTCCTTGGCAATTTGAAATGGACCGCTTGCCTCTGCTACTTAGACGACATCGTTGTGTTCGGATCTACGATTCATGAGCACAATGCGCGTCTCGGCCAAGTTCTTAATTGCATGCGTGGCGCCAACCTCACGCTGAACAGTAAGAAGTGCCGGTTCGGTTCACAAGAACTCACGATCCTCGGCCATGTCGTGTCTGCCGACGGTATTCGGCCTGCCCTAAGAAGATAGCCGCAGTTGCAGAATTTCCCTGTCCAACCACTGTTAAGTCTTTGCGGAGTTTTCTTGGGTTATGCTCTTATTTCCGCAGGTTCATCAAGGACTTCGCGAAAAAAGCACACCCCCTTCATGCCCTTTTAAAAAAAGGCTCATTGTACAGTTGGACTTACGAGCACGAGAGCTCCTTCCAGATCCTCAAACGCGAACTTTCTTCCGCCCCTTTACTACGGCACTTCAACCCAGACAAACCAACGGAACTTCACACGGATGCTAGTGGAGTGGGACTCGGTGCAGTTCTGGCTCAACGCTGGGAGAACGTAGAACACCCGGTTGCCTTCGCGAGTCGATCCCTGACTGGCCCGGAGACGAACTACAGTGTTACTGAGAAAGAATGTTTGGCTGTTGTCTGGGCGGTTACAAAACTCAGACCCTACGTATATGGACGACATTTTACGGTTGTCACTGACCATCACGCGCTCTGTTGGTTGGTCAACATTAAGTATCCCTCTGGGAGGCTCGCTCGTTGGGCCCTTCAGCTTCAAGAATACGACTTTGATGTCAGGTATCGAGCAGGACTCAAACATCAAGATGCGGATGCACTGTCACGGTCCCCCCTACCAGCTTGCGGAAGCAGCGGAACGGTCTCATTCATTGACAACCTCGATCTATGCACAGAACAAGCCCGTGACCCTGATCTGATGGAAGTGATTACCATCCTTTCTAGTGGTGAGCCCGTGACAAAGCAGCAAGCATCACTGGTGCGAAATTTCGTCCTTCGTGACAACATACTTTATAAGCAGAACTTTAACCCTTTCGGCCGACCGTATTTGTTGGTTATTCCCCGCCACCTGCGAAAACCGCTCTTGCAGCACTTTCACGATGACCCCAGTGCCGGACATCTTGGATTTGCCCGGACGTACGGCCGCGTCACCAGTCGTTTCTTCTGGCCAGGCATGCGACGATTCGTTTCCAATTATATCCGCACCTGCCTAGAATGTCAACGTCGCAAACACCCGCCGACTGCCCCTCAAGGTCTCCTGCAGCCCATCCCGTCGCCCCCAGCCCCATTCCACCGTGTTGGAGTTGACCTGTTGGGACCGTTCCCCTCGTCTTCTGAAGGGAAAAAGTGGATCATAGTCTGCATTGACCATCACACCCGTTACGCCGAAACGTCCGCTCTTGTTTCCTCAACGGCACCAGACGTCGCCAATTTTCTGCTGCATCAGGTCATTCTTCGCCATGGTGCCCCTCGTGAAATCTTAACTGATCGTGGAGCTGTCTTCTCGTCCACAGTCATTTCCGAACTCTTGCGTGCATGCAACACTGTCCATCGGACGACTACTTCATATCACCCTCAATGTAACGGCCTCACGGAGAGACTGAATCGGACGCTATGTGATATGTTGTCCATGTACGTGGACGCCTCTCATTCCAACTGGGACCATGTCCTCCCGTATGTCACCTACGCGTATAACACCTCCCGGCAAGACACTACTACTTTTTCTCCGTTCTTTCTGCTATACGCCCGGGAATGCGAGACCATGCTGGATACAGTGCTTCCGTATGCTCCTGACCACTGCCCCACCGACTATGTCACTGAGATTCTGGTCAGGGCTGAAGAGTCGCGGCAACTTGCACGCACATATGTGCTGCTTTCCCAGGATAAGCAGAAGACCCGCTACGACTTAACGCACACGCCCGCTCTATTCGCGACGGGGCAATTGGTATGGATCTGGAAACCGGAACGGAAGGTTGGCCTGGCGGAAAAATTGCTCCGTCGCTATTTCGGCCCTTACGAGGTTGTAAAGCAGACCTCAGCTGTCAATTACGTCGTCGTTCCCACAAGCGCATCTCCTCCCTGCCGTCGCCGTCAGCGTAAAGTCGAAGAGGTGGTACATGTCTCCCGGATGAAACCTTACAGCGCCCCACTGCCGCCGTGATCAGGATGATCACACGCCTCAGCGGGGGGGTATTGTCACGGGTAATAGGCGAGCGTGAGAGGACGAAGACGTTCTCTGGCACGGGTGGCGGTCTCTTCCTCTCGTGCTGGCCCGATAATAAACAGACTGAGTCACCTCCGTTTCTCTTAACAATACTATAGGGCTGCCTGTGAAATAGAATGAGGAGAGGGGGAATATACGAGGGGTGTTCAAGTAAAACCGGGACTTTGTCTCCTGTGCGTAGAAATGGCTCACGCTACTTCTTTTTCGTCATTTTCACACGCGACAGGCCTCCGCGTTCCCCACATGGTGAACCAAAGTTTGTGCAAAACAGAAAACACGTGCTGGACAAGATGGCCGACAACGAGGTGAGCGCGCACATCGAACAGCGAATTGTCATGAAGTTTCTCGTGAATGAAGGCGTAAAGTCATCTGAAATTCACAGAAGACTTCAGGCTCAGTATGGCCACGATTCACTTAACCGCAGCAAAGCGTTTGACCGTTCTCCGTGTTTGACCGGCACAGAAGACTGGAAGCTAAGGTACGGTTTCGACACTGAACGGCAGTCATTCATTGATCGGATCATCACGAGCGATGAAACGTGGGTGCACCATTTCACTCCTGAGTCCAAACGCACCGGGCAGCCACCGGAAGCATCCGGGCTCGCCAGCTCCTAAGAAATTCCGAAGCACCCCGTCTGCGGGTAAGGTTATGGCCGCGGTTTTCTGGGGCAAGGCTGGCGTTGTTCATGTTGATTTTCTGTCCCGCGGACCCATTATTAATAGTGCATATAACTGCCAGGTTCTCAGGGGTGTGCATAAGGCGCTGAAGCAAAAGCGGCCGGGCCTCATCACAAAAAGAATCCTCCTCCTACACAACAATGCACGACCGCATACCGCGCATCTCACAACACGCACCTTACAGGAACTTGGCTGGGAGTTACTGCCACATCCTCCTTACCCTACAGACCTCGCCCCTAGCGATTTCCATCTCTTCGGGCCACTGAAGGCGTTCTTTGGGGGCCGTCACTTCAGCTGCAACGAGGAGGTCAGGAATGCGGTCCGATCATGGCTGCTACAAGGATTTCTACGCTGCTGGCATCGAAGCCTTTGTGAAACGCTGGGACAAGTGCATTAGTGCAGCTGGAGATTACGTTGAAAAATAAAACTAATTTCTCGCCTGTAACTTCTTTTTTACTTTTGCGAAAAATGAAGAGTCTCGGTTTGGCTTCACCCTGTCTCTTGTCTGTTATTCTGTTGGTTAAATTGTCATTTGTTGAGCAGCATATATGTATATATTCCAGAGTCTGCTAATAAATATATCAGTTTAGAGCTAGCAGTCGCATTGGAGCTGTCTCATCCTGTCTTTGGCTGCTTGTGTTTCACTATGGCCATGTTTGCTATTGCAAAAAACAAAAACAAAAAGAGCATAGAAAAACACGAAAACAGCAACCTGGAAACCTGCCTGTTCTAGTGCTCACATGGATGCAATGCAGTGAGGTAACATGTTTCATGCATGAACTGTACATAGTAGTACACCTCACAATGGCAACGGAAGATGTTTCTTGGAGCTGGGACTACATTGTTTTTTTTAGCTTTGATTGCGCAGCCTATTCCTATTATTGGAGGTACGTGATTCCCCCTTTTTAAGATACTAAGATACTTTAAGATGTTGATGTTGTGCAGTGTGTTAATTTTGAAACTGTACTGTGCTGAGGTACAAAGAGTCATATCTGCAATACATAGGAATAATTTGTAAGTACTTTCCTTGTTGACATCTATATTTGCACCAGGTCCCAACATTTTTGATTGATGGAAAATTGTAATAAAGATATTTACTTGACTGCCAAACCATACACAAATGTCTTTTCTAGTGAGACAGAAATGTGGAAAAGTTAAAGAGGCACAATGATGGTAGAGTCTAGCATTTTTCCATTGCCACTTCACTTGCCACTTCACATATATTCACTGTTATTCGTGTGCACATGTACACTTCACCGCATAGCACGCTCCACGCCAACCACCATCTCGAATGATATCGTCATCTGCCCTGATTTGTGTAAAACGGGGGGCGTACGCCTTTTTTGTGACACTTGTGCTGTTTATAAATGTCACTAAAAAGGTGTACGCCTCCCGTTTTCAACAAATCAGGACAGATAACGATATCATTCGAGATGGTAGTTACCTATGAGCGTGCTATGCGGTGCGTGCGTGCGGTGCGGTTTTTAAGAGTGTAGTTCTCAGTCTGGAAAAAAAGTGCTTCCAAGCGCTTTTCCAAGTAAGGCCCGTAGAAACAGTCACAAACTGTCATTCTTCCAGCACACTTGCCACCATTTTTGCCACACAGGAGGCGCTGGCCAATGGCAAGTATAGTCCCGTATAGTATTTCCCATTAGCGCAAAAGGTACAATGAACTGAAAGGTATAGAATATATAGAATTTAGTGACAAAAGCTGCATGAAGACGCTTTAAAGGGACAGTCTGGACCCCTAGATGTGAAGTACATAGGCCTCATCAGATGATTCCTTATTCTTTCCGAGCCACCATGCAAAATATTTCGTTTATGATTCGGCTCCTAGAATTTGTAATGCAATTTTCAACTTACATATTTTGCCCCCGACTGAAAGCTGCACTTGGACAGTCGTCACGCTAGGAGCGTTCTCTTCCGGCTTTAGTGGCGTCTGCTCGGCTCCTCTCGGCGGGCTGTGTGTTCTTTGTGCGTCGCCGTTCTCGGTTTCCGTACATTCAACTTTCAATACGAATAGCATTCCTACTTTTTATTAACAGTGACTGGTTACCGCATACGTGGCGGTGTATGTTGAGCGATGAAGCATATGTGTTCCTTAGTGCGTCGTGAGAACAAGAACGAAAACACAACGTCCGTGTCATTTTTCGGGTTTGCGGAGATCGAACCCCTAAAACAGTTGGGGCAGCAATGCAGTATTCACCACCCTGGATAAAAGCTCGGTGCAGTACCTCGTTCTCGTCAGATTTGGCCTACACATCATAAACATTTGTCAGGCGCGTCTTTCAGAGTTACAGTAGACCCGCATAGAAAATATTAGAAGCTACATAGTTAGGAATAAGTTAGTAAACAAATCGCCAATCCCAACTGGGTAAAGTCTCACCTGAAAATCTCACTTTGCACCTCAAACAAGCGCCGGGTGTTGTTGTGTCGTCTTACACAATTATGACGTCGCGAACAGCGACGTGACGTCACGGAGAAACCGAAACCGGATATGGGTTAACCATGGGATTTAATTCGGGGATTCTAAAACGGGGAAGCTTTCACCCTTTCTATTTTACGTGGATGATATACGTGTGGAGCACAATCGAATGGAGTCTCAATCTGAATACCCCCCAGAGGGCCGGAGTGTCGCTTTAAAGGTCAGCTACGCCGATGTCCCCATGTGTTAAAACGGTTGTGATATTCAGAACGAGCATATCCAACTGCCCCCGAAACACACCTTCGTTTCTCAATTTTGCCTTCCTATTACGAAAATTAATTAATCAAAGAAACCAAAACAAGCCATGAGCGCAGCCATTTTTGTGACGTAGATGGGAAAAACCTGCTCCATCTACGTAGATAGAGAATCGTGCTTCTGATTGGATGAAAGCTGAGGCTTTCTCCGACTTCCCTGGCGTCTTCTCCCTTTTGCGAGGAAATCCAGTTATGGCCGCCGGCTACAATGAGCGTTTCATCCGAGGTAATCCCGAGAGCTATTGAACGATGGAAACAACTGCGAACTCACCTCAACAACATTTTCGGCATGAAATTGTGATTATGTGTTCGAGAGCTTCGCAGTTCAACCGTTCAGCTGGCATTCACGTCAACCTGTTTGCTGCTTTTACTACAAGTGCAGGAATGGGAGGGGTTGAGCAACAACGTGAGACTTGGTGGTCGTTTGAGCATATACCTGCAGAGGACTGGTCTTCAAAGAAAGAAGACCGTATATCTGCCCATGCACATCGTGCGATTGCCAGGCTCAGTGTTACACAAATACATATATTGTGCAGCATCATAGCGTGACCGCAATGAACGACGTAGGAATTATCGTGACCATTCGAACTGCATTCGTTCAACCATTCGTCGGTTATATGAAAGTGGTCATTAGAGTTGCCCGGGACAAAAAGTGTTGGATGTAGTTTTGCAGTGTGTTGTTTATCTCGTAGAGCGCCTCGCGGCATGTAGATCGAGAGCCCTTATACGTATTTTTTGCATGTTTACTTGAGTGTGCGCATTGTTGTATACCACAGGCCATATTTCATTCATAATAGTTTCGCAAATAAACACGTACGGGTCGATCTCATACTGCTTTTGTGTTAGGCATAGTGTCTTCAGATCAGGATATATGTATCCTGTTTGCTGGGCCCAACAGGTGTTATTAAGGGTAGTGCAATATTTCCCACTTCTTGGACCATGCTAACATTGCCAGAATAAGGAACATTACACTGTGCTCTGTATTCCACACTCAGTTGTCTCGCGAGGTAAACCCCCAATTATTATATTGTGTGCTCCACATGTTCAACCAGGCAGCACTTCCCATACCCTAATTTTTTTAAACATGTGCTTAAAATTGTAGAAGTGCCACTCAAGTAACTTTGCCACCAAAGTAGTCAGTGACAAAAGGTATATGTACATATGACAAAAGGTATATGGTTGATGCTGTCCCCTGCCTTGTACGGAGCACTTAGTAGCAAAATAGACAGTCCAAATGTTCTCCTTGTCCACAAATGCGCTGTCAAGACTGAAAGACCCTTATCAAAATGGGGAAGCCCAGGCTTGCTTGTCCAGAGAAACAAATATGAGACTGCAGCACTCAACGTAAATAACTGCATGCTCAGCAACTAAAGCTGGTGATGCCGAAGACCTAATATTTCTAGGTTAAAAGGAACAAAGGAGAAAAGATCACTGCAGCGTATTAATGTTGCTTCAAAAGTATAACAACACAAAATTTGTGAGCGTCAGTTAGTGTATTTAGTTAATTTGGTCACCTCCTGCACCAAGTTTCAATTGCGTTGCTACCAACCAGGACCTAAGGCAGACCTATAATCTAATAATAATAATAGTAGTATCTATGACCTATATGGACCTTTAACATTAGTTTGGTTTAGGTTTCACACGTGGCTTCTAGTGAAATTCGAAGCTGCTCTGTAGAGCTGACAGGAGACTTGCAGAGTAGATAATTTTTTAATTTATATTTTCCAAAGAACATGCCAAAAACAATGTGTACCAACTGTATTCAAAGATATACAAATATGCTTGTTTTAGCTATGTGCATGTTAGCAGATTACAGGTGACTGATGACACACAATGGGCGTCAAGGGTGAGAACACAAGAATACTACCACTGCAGGCACTGTCCTGAAATTCTAAGTCACCATTTGTCAGAAAGCAATGACCATGCACAGCCTAAGGATCATATTGAGCTCCTTCCATTATTCGTTTTATTGACAGCACGTTGGCTGCCATCTAGTTCATGAAAGTGACTTTTATCGTTGAAAGAACGGTTCAACAGTAAGCGAGCTGGTGATAGTGTCCATGATGGCGAGACCTGAAGAGGAGATACAAGAAGGGGCATACACACACAATGTTGAGAGATTGTGTATGTCCCTTCCTATCCCTCGTCTCAGGGTTTTTCGCTATGGGCCTTCAGGATGTTTCCTTCCAGAAACTTTAAATATATTTATGTAGAATTGTGAAGGTACAGCAAGGCGTTGTTAGCAAATCACACAATACTTTTCTTGAAACAAGAACCCATAGAAGGTACACAGTCATCTTCAGCATTGCACACATCTATAGGACATGTTAATCACTTTCGAATGTCAGACATGTCAGGGAGGCCAGCACATGATTAGTGGTGTTGAACTATTTGTCATATTTTAGGCACAAAAAGCAGTTTTGGCACATGTATGTTGAGACAGATGTATCTCTACATACTTTGCCATGACACAAATATAGGAAGCAACAAATGTACTCTCCACTTTATTATGGTTATTAGTCAACACTGCCAAGAATGTGGGAACACAGTATTGTACCACCTACACTCTTCAAAATGACCTTCACACACGACACGTTGTAGGTCAACGAGACTCCAGAATAATGTCCTCTTCCTCCCCATTGACTGAAAACATTTTTCTACTACTTTGCATAGGGGGAAGTTAGTACAAGAAACGCACGCGTTCCTTTTTTCAGCAAATCAGTATTCAGAGCGTTACCATACTGTGGTGGACCTGCAGTGCATTACGTGGTACAGCACACACTGTAAAAAATTTCACCGTAGAACATGTCCCCCGATCTAATGACAGTCTTCTCCAGCTTTTTCAAACTGCCATTTCGCGTAGTGCTTTATGGTATGACACAGTATTTCTAAATCTTTACTGTAGTTTACTGGTTGTAGCAGAAAAAGATTCCATTGTTTCCGATCACGGGACGCAAGCGTGCTATACAGCAACAGTACATGCTGCTGTCTAGCAGTTGTTGGTGTTTGGACATGGTATGTTGCATGCAGGGTAAATTCCATGGTTAAAATAGCCAAACGTGAACAACTGTTAGATTACATGATGTAGAATGCTGTATAGTACAGTAAAACCTCCAAAGTCGGACACCTCCCTACCTCGGACAACTCCCCATGTCGGGCAAGATTTCATTGCACGGGCAGGCTCCCATTGAAACTACATGGGGATGAAATTCTCTATGTCGGACACCTCCCTATCCCGGAAGGAGGACAGGGTTTTCCCTGTTAAGTCGGACAAAACCCCGGCCAAATTACCTCAATCTCGCCCCATCTTTGCACCAAATAGACCAAAAATGAGCCAGTGGCCTTGACTTTCGCTCCTTTTTTTCCCCTATACTTGTCTCGGCATTTTGTTGTTTTAGCTTTTCGAGTCCAAAAACAAATGCTGTCAGTCTACATTGTAATTCTTTGTTTGAGCACTTGTCTTCGGTTTGTCTAGAGGCTTTGAGTGCGCACTGCACCAAAGCAATGAAAAGCGGGCTGACGCTTCAGAGAAAAGTCCTCGCTGCTCGAAGAGCTCCAGAGGTAATGCCATTGAGTGGAATCTGAACGGAATTGAATCTACCAAAATCAATAATAATTGTCAGTGAAGAGTCAGTAGAGGTACCACTACCAGGCACCCCAACCAGGTACCACAAAGGACCATAAATTGAAGAAGGGGGACATAGGAAGGTTTCACTGTATTTATGTCCTGTGTCATGTGACCAAAAACAATATGTGCTTTTTGCTCATGCTGCAGAGCACAGGCGAAATGAGCTGCATGTGAGGATAACAACATGACACCCGGGTCGCAGAGGAAAAGGCATGACTTTACAATCTCTGTGTCAGTTGTTTCATGTTGTAATTGCGTACCAGCTGGCCTGTACCCTGAGAATAGGTTTGATGCATTGTACACGCACCTTAGACATGCAGTGTGTGGTGTGTTGTGATAGTAATGCCACTGCCAATTGAAAAATAATGCTCCAGATGAATATTGAACTAAGCATGCCAAGGGGTAGGGCATCTGCGTGACACGTTTACCTGTACGTAAGAATGTAAATGTTAGCTGAAATCATTGAGTAATTAACATTATGAATATACTGCTACAGATCATACTAACAATAGCACACAAGATGCTCCGATATGGTCTGCAGGAATGTCTCTGTACTCACAATATTAGTACAGCAGCTACAGAAAGGCATAAAACAAGTTTTTGTATACATGATACCACTTGAATGCAACACAAGCTTCTGCTGCATTGGCAGAACACAACAGCGAACAGATTTACCTTACTCCACCTGAGAAAAAGGATGTACTGTAGCACACATGATGCTGTTCGAATGTAATCCTGAAACGTCTCGAAAAACATAATTTATGACCGACACACGTCAACTGGAAGGTTTCGATTTCTCTTACTCAAAACTGAGAAAAGGTATGCGCTGTTGCACATATGAAACTGCTTGAACAGCCCTTGAGGGCTCTGGAAGAACACCTTACTTGTGACCAAAATAGAACAGCTGATCCAACATTTTAATTTATACCTTAATAAAAATACACAAGATGTGCTGCCGTGCATATGATACGATAAAACTGCTGAAATGTACTGTGAAAGTGCTGGAGTAAGAACAGAAACACCTCAGGCATGGTTGCTCTAAGCTAGCGAGCAACAGCAAGGGTATAAGAACACAAGAAGTCGAGCACAAGGGATGCAATGCACTTGATTCACCAGAAAATTAAATGTCTCAGTACCAGGTGTCACTGTTCCGTCAACAAAAACAGATGAACTTTGAAGGGGCGTCTGGTTGGCACTGGTGAAAGCCTTCAGCTTGAAACCTAGACGGTGATATTTGAGACGTGGAGTGCAAGCTTTTCAGTGGTGCCATAATGCCTGCAAAATAATTTAACAAATAAGGCAATTCCAAATCTGTACTGAGAATACACACGCTGGGGCATAATCTCTAAAGGAAGAAGCAGTAACTGACAGAGAGCGTATTTTTCTTTTCTATGTGATGCCATTTGCACAGCATGACTAACGTTACGCGTCTTACATTTATCTGATGCCTAGTCCTGCCCCTGCAATGTCCTGCTGCAGATAAGGTTGGCACAGCATCCCGGACGACACATCTTCGGCTTCGTGCGTGCTTCGTGCGGGCGGGCGTGCGTGCGGGCGTTGCGTGCTTCCGTAACATTCGTATGAGCGAAATGAACAGATGAAATCGCTGCTTTCGAAGGTGGCACCCAGTCGAAGTTGTAACCGATTGTTGCAGCCAATAGCTTTTTCTTTCGCCTTTCGGAAAGTTCCAATGCATGTTGCATGTGCATGTTCCAATGCATGTGTTGTTCTTGCAGACAGGAGCAAAACGCTCACGCATTCTCGGCACGCAGCACAGAACACGAAACACACCAGGAAGTCTGTACTGGCCCTGCAAATGCTTTTCAGTCGAAGGAGCACAACTCACGTTCCTCGTGGGTTCAGTGAAGACCAGAAATATACTGGCTCCTTAGTAGCGAACTGTTCATCACTTCCCCAATGTCATCTGCGCAGCAGACGGCTCGGCAGAAAAAACCGGCCGGCTTGGCGGAAGAAACCAAGCCAAATGTCATGCCAAGCCGGAGCACGGGCAGATCACGAATGTGTCGTCGACACAGGGTTTGCGGGCGACAAGACGGAACGTCAGTGAAAGAATTCGAAAAACTGCGAGGAATTTGGGATAACTATTTTGCACACATAATCAGTGTTCCCTTATGAACACATCGCAAGGTAAATATAAATGGTAGCGAAGGCGGGAAAAAATACGAAATCTGTGTTAGCGACCCTGCGCCCTTCATGATACACATGCGAGCGTGGTAAACAAAAATAATTTAATCGGAGGCGCGAATAATGTCTGTACTAATACAATATGAATGTTTTTAATGTAGCAATTCGCGCGGTCTGCCAGTAATACGTAAGATTATAGACAGAGCCGAGTACTCTTCCCGTTCATGTCTCTCTCCATGTTGTTAGCTACGAGTTTGCTGTACGTTGATTGCGCCTTTGTGACTGTTCATAGCCGTTTTCTTCTTCATCGTCGTCTTTTCAAGTCCAACTTGGGACATTCCTCGGGGGAATGCCACATTTCAGGACAGTAGCCAGCTATTGCTTTATTTGAGTGTCAAGAATGTGGATAGTACTGACTTTGGAGCTGTCGGTTCCTCTTCCCGCCTTTGCGACGTTTGTGGGTGCGTGTGAGGAAGCCTTCAAAGCCAACGTTAAGACATTCCTCACCTCCCAAGGAGTCAGGTCCAAGTTGTGTGAAGCGTTGGACATACTTGTGCCAAAGACATTGAGTGTGTTTTTCATTGGTGTACGAAGTAGTACGTTACGTCAGAAGGCACTGCAGCAGGCAGCGAGACTAAGTTCGTAATCTCTGCACGTTGTTGTGATGTAATCAGAAGTTTTCTTTCCATGCAAAGGGATATGCATGGTTCTGTTGTCTATCCAGTGCTTTCAGTTGTAACCTAGATTACACATGATCTCTTGTAATTCTTTCATTCCTGTGAAGCATTCAATTTGTCAAAGTGCACTTTTGCACATAGCTCCTTACTGTGTTAATTGTATTTTGACAGCCATGCAGAGTTCAGTAGTCTGTGCCAATTATTTATATGTTTAGTGTTTGTACACCTGTGTACATAGATACCTAGCATACATTTTCTATTTTGAATCTTCAGCAGTTTGCCTATTCTTTGATACGTATTAAGTGTATACCTGTGTACATAGATACCTAGCACGTAATTTTATATTTTGAATCCTGCGCTGAGTTCAGTAGTTGTGTGCAAGTATGTAGGAGCAGTTATGTGCAGGGCTAAGCACCTTGTGCAGCTTGCAAATCTACACCACATGGCAAAATGTGCACAAAATAGCAGAAGCACAGAATATTGTCGATGCTTTGACATTCCTTGAATACAAAAATGCTGTTGTAATCATAGTAGAAGTAGTCATCAGCAGTGTGTGTACACACTGAACAAGGTTGTCTGTGCTGAAAACTGATACTGTTGTGCCTGTTTTGCAAGATAAAGTATCACAGACTTCTAAAATGAGCTAGTGGACTTGTGCCTTCTTATTCCCCCATAGCATTCGTAACAGTGCTAAAAACTGTGGGCAGACATAGCATTACACAGTATACAAATATCATATAATGTGATATTCAAGTGTAAATATTGTAGTGAAGATAACGACACGTCAGATGACGACGATGACTCGCGCCACTCCCGCGCGGCTGTCTGAATAAACCTATTCCTACGGTCACGCCTACCTGCGCTCTTCCGCTCTACATATTTGGTGGAGGTGCGGAACTAAAGGACTCCTCTGCTTATTCCCCGCCCCATAGGCTACCCTCTGGAGCTCCGCAGCGGCCGAACGCTACGTCTGATGACTCCTCCTTCGGGAGCGGCAGGTTCAGACTGTTGCTGAGCTTGTGGAAGAATGCGGCAAGTTCGAAGAACTCCGAAATCGCCGAGTGTCGTCTGGCTTCCAGCGTCTTCCGCAGACGCTCGCCACGTCTTCCCCTTGCGACACGCACTCTCTTCTGGATCTTATACGGCAAGTGGTTGCCGAAGAAATTCGTTGCATTGTCGTGCCGGCACAACCTCCTCTTCCGCCCTGTACCAACCCCCTGCTGCGACTCAGGAAGCCTGCGCGGAGCCAGCGCCATCCTGCACTTGCCCCATGCATATACCGCCGCCCACCTACGCTGCGATTTGCGCGTCTCAGCCTCGGCAGCCCAACCCGCCGCGGGATACATTCCGGCCCTTTCGGGCCCAACCTGACCGGCGCTACCGCGTTCCTTACGACGCGCCCGCACGCACCGATGTTTGGCGCGCTCCGGACGGTAGTCCAATTTGCTACTACTGCCATTCACCCGGCCATATCCTGAGGTATTGCCGTCGTCGCCCGGACTATTCTCCACAGTCGAATCAGACCCGCTACGCTGCCCCTCGCCGGTATGACTACGAACGTGACCAAGACGAAGGTCGCCGCCGCTCACGGTCGCCGTCACCCTACCCCCGTCGGCGACGGTCGTCGTCACCCTTGGTGACTCCGACCCCAAACTAACCTGTGCAGCCTGCGATACTGTCGGGGACCAGGCTGCAGTTCCCATTTCGACGCAAACCCGTCCCCGCGTTCTTTGCTCCGATGTGCCTTGCCCTAATTACGTTGCCGTTCAAGTCGATGGACACCACACCTTAGCACTCGTTGACACTGGGGCTACAATGTCATGTATGTCGAGCACATTTTGTCGCCGCCTGCGTAAAGTATGCACTCCGCCGCCCCCTGGACGATTACTTCGCATGGGTGATGTGTCCCTCGTCGGCCCCTTAGCGCAGTGCACCGCGCGCGTTTCTATTGGTGAGTCTACGTACTGCATCCCATTTTTAGTTCTTTCCACGTGTATCAGCGACGTTATCCTCGGCACCGATTTCCTTTACTCTGTCCGCGCTGTTATAGACTGCCGCTCAAGGACCATTTCTTGGGATGTGCTCCCCGACGCATCTGTTTTCGTCGAGAACACCGTTCCTGAAGTACGACTTTGTGTGCACGAAGACGTTGTGTTACCTCCAGCCGCACTTGTCCCCGTCCGTCTCCATGCGCCTCTTCCTTGTCCCGACATGTCAGCCGTCGCGTCCTCCTCTCCGCCGCTGTTTGCTCGGGGCCTGCTGCTCCCGCCAAGTATTGTGACCATCACGTCGGGTGAAGCACTTGTTTGGGTTCTCAACACATCTCCGGAACCCCAACTCGTACCACAATCAATGTGCTTGGCCACCATTTCACCTGTAGCTGACGCCGCTATTACCCCTCTTGCGCACGCTACAGCCGACGACAACCGTCCTTCCGATGAGTCTGCCCCGTGTGGTTGCCCCGAGTCGCCGAACCTGGCCGATACAGGCTTGCCTGTGCCACCGTCTCCCATTACCACTGCCATCCAGAATACTATTGACGGGTCACTACCGCCGCAGGAACGCCAAGAGCTACTGGCCCTACTGCGCACCTTCAGTGACCTCTTCGACATCAGTGCCCCCAGTACTCATTTGCCTGTTACCAACACGGTGGAGCACGTTATTGACACGGGAAACTCCTCGCCGGTGCATTCTCGACCTTACAGAGTTTCATCGTCTGAGCGCTGTGTCATCCAAACGCATGTCTCCGACATGCTCAATCGCGGAGTCGTCCAACCCTCGTCGAGCCCCTGGTCCTCTCCGGTCGTTCTCGTCAAGAAAAAAGATGACAGCTGGCGCTTTTGCATTGACTTTCGGAAACTGAACAAAATAACGAAGAAAGACGTGTATCCGCTGCCACGCATTGACGACCTTCTAGACTGCCTGCAAGGCTCCGAGTACTTTTCTTCGTTAGATCTCCGAAGCGGATATTGGCAAATTCCCCTGGCGAAAACTGCCCGTGAAAAAACTGCTTTTGTTACACCGGACGGACTTTACGAATTCACTGTCATGCCCTTTGGCTTATGCAACGCGCCCGCCACATTCGAACGCATGATGGACACCATCTTGCGCGGCCTCAAATGGCAGACGTGTCTTTGCTACCTAGACGACGTCGTCATTTTCTCGTCCACTTTCCCGGAACATCTCGACAGGCTGTCCGAAGTCCTTTCCCGGTTTCGTGCCGCACGTCTGCAGCTCAACTCGAAGAAGTGAGTCTTTGGCAGTCGTCGTATTACGGTTCTAGGCCACGTCGTCGATCGGACTGGCATTCACCCTGATCCCAAGAAAGTTGATGCGGTGCGGAACTTTCCTCCCCCGTCGTCAACCAAGGAATTACGTGCCTTTCTGGGATTATGCTCCTACTTCCGCCATTTCATACCCCACTTCGCCGACATCGCTGAACCATTGTATGCCCTTCTCAAGCGGGATGCGCCGTATCATTGGAACGATGTTGCGTCCCTTTCGTACAACCATTTGAAGGAATGTCTCACCAACGAACCTGTCCTCGCCTTTTTCGTCCCAGGAGCACGCACGGAGTTGCATACCGATGCCAGCGCCACTGGCTTGGGAGCTGTCCTAGTGCAAACAATCGATGGTACTGAGCGTGTCGTCGGGTACGCCAGCCGGACGCTATCCCGTCCGGAACGCAATTACTCAACCACAGAGAAAGAATGCCTCGCCGTTGTGTGGGCAATCTCGAAATTTCGTCCATACCTTTACGGCCGCCCGTTTACCGTCGTAACGGACCACCACTCCCTCTGCTGGCTATCCAACCTTAAAGACCCCTGTGGACGCCTTGGCCGATGGGTGCTCAAGTTACAGCCGTACGACATCACGGTGATCTACAAGTCTGGGCGCAGACACAGTGATGCTGACGCCCTGTCCCGCATGCTCCCGTCTCCTTCTGAATGCGCCACATTGCCGGCTCAACCCCTCTGCCCCTTATCGTCTATCGACGTCGCAGCTGAGCAACACCGCGATCGTCTTCTTCAGCCTCTGCTCCAGGTCCTCCAACAACCCGACCACCCTGCTCCTAGACGTCTCCACCGTAAAGCGAAATCCTACGCTTTGCTTGACGGCACTTTATATCGCAAGAATTATCGCCCTGACGGCAACCGCTGGCTCCTCGTTGTTCCATGTACCTTGCAAGGCCACATTATTCGCAGTTGCCACGACGATCCTACTGCCGGGCACCTGGGCTTTCTCAAGACTTACACTCGCGTCGCTGACCGTTTCTTCTGGAAAGGCATGTATCAGTCTGTTTGGAAACACGTCCGAGCTTGTGTCCCCTGCCAACATCGTAAGCGGCCGCCAGGTCTTCCCGCAGGGCTTCTTCAACCGCTTCCTCCCCCAGAGAAGCCTTTCGACCGCCTCGGGATTGATTTCCTCGGACCCTTCCCGCCCTCAGCGTCTGGTAACCGCTGGATAATCGTCGCCGTGGATCACATGACCCGCTATGTAGAAACACAAGCCGTTCCCACTAATAGTGCGGACGCAGTGACGACCTTCCTTCTCCACAACATAGTGCTTCGCCATGGTGCTCCTCGTACGTTGCTCAGCGATCGTGGCACTCCTTTCCTTTCTGCTGTCGTCAGCGCACTGCTTCGAGCCTGCAGCACCGTCCACGCCCTCACCACCTCATATCATCCGCAAACCAATGGCCTGACCGAGCGTTTCAACCGCACCCTTGGCGACATGCTTTCGATATACGTCTCCTGTGACCACACCAATTGGGATGTCGTCCTCCCTTTCGTCACCTTCGCCTATAATACTGCTCGTCAGCGTACCACTGCATACAGCCCCTATTACCTTCTGTACTCCCGTGCTCCGACCACAATCTTGGACACTCTTTTTCCTTGCCCCCCGCACTCTGATGACCCAGACGTGGTTCTCGACGCGGCCGCCCATGCCGAGGAGACTCGTCAACTCGCGCGTTTGCGTACCTTGGAAAATCAGGACACAGAGCGCTTTCGGTACGACGAACGCCATCGGCAAGTCCGCTACGAAGTCGGCGACGAAGTCCTTCTATGGACTCCGCTTCGTGTACCCGGCCGCTCATCGAAGCTTATGAAGCGCTATGTTGGCCCATACCGTGTCACTCGAAAGCTTTCACCCCTCAACTATGAAGTGACGCCCCTTACCCCCACCACCTGATCGTCGATCCCGTGGCACCGAAGTCGTCCATGTCATGCGGATGAAGCCTTTCGTCACTCTCCCTGGCCACACACCCGAGACCACGGCTTCACAGTCCACCGCTCCCGACATCACCGGGCTTCCGTCTTCCGAGGGGGGGCAATGTAGTGAAGATAACGACACGTCAGATGACGACGATGACTCGCGCCACTCCCGCGCGGCTGTCTGAATAAACCTATTCCTACGGTCACGCCTACCTGCGCTCTTCCGCTCTACAATATGTTCACTTCCACCTTCTTTGCACGAGAGATATGTGGAAAGTTCCAGATGTACATGAGGACAGCTATAGCAGCATGCATTGGACATTAAGGTCCTGGGACCCACCTGTGTTTGCTGGAATTTGTACATTAGCCTTTCGTGCTTATTCACTACATGGACTGTCATACTGATTATTTTGCACATTATTCTGTCGTGGGTATTTATGATGAAAGATGGAAGTCACTGAAAAGTCAGTGTTCCAGCCTCAGAACATCAATTGTCTCATGCGGGTATTTATAATGTTTACAACGGCATGGCGAATTTACCTGTGATAAAAGAAAGCAAGCCGCTACCTGGTCTCCTGTGTCCTTTGTTGCACGCATGTCGCTAGTGTTGATTCTTCTCTGTTTACAAATTGTTAGAGTTTTTGCTCTTGGATTTGCTTTCAACAGCGGTTCTGACATTCCGCGGCTCGACATCGCGATGGAACGCACGCGCAGCGCTAGCGCCCGCCCCGCGCTATACGTAATGGTGACGTACCAGGCGACGTCATTATGACGGAATTTGTAGTTTGCCCCGCAACGGATGGATGGCGCTGACGGTCTTTATCATGGCCGCCCTTGAAGACGTGGTGGCCAATGCAAGCTTCGCTACCATCTATATTTACCTTGCACATCATGTAAGTAGCATTCTGTTCTGTAACACTCGAAAATCGGCGTAGCTGAGCTTTAAGGGGTTGGGACCAGCGGACTGCGCTGCTGGCGCGGTTGCGCGGAAGGCCTACTATAGGCTGCGAGACACCTGGTGATTTTGTGAGAATGATTAGGAGAGAAACGTTGGAGACGGCCAGGCGGGAGACTTGTCCAGACTTAAGCTGGGACTCACACATGCGTTTTTTGAAAGCGTTTCGAGTTCGCGGCGGCGCAAAAACGCGAGCCGCTTGGCTCACCAACGAAACGCGTTTGTACGCTGCCGGCAAATGCATGTGTGACCGGCTCCGCTCGGCTGTGCCGCGAACGCTGAGGCGGCGCCGCTTTTGAAAACGCATGTGTGAATGAGCCTTTACGTGTACTTTCGGAGACTCCGACCGTTGAGCTCGCACACACTAGCGGATAGTTTCGTTGCATTTGGATGCTTCTGATTTAGATTGAGCAAATTGTCGTAAATGGCTAATGTCAACACTGAATTACTGATCCTGGGGGGGGGGGGGGGGTATGTTTGGTGAAGGTTGCACTTACGGAATTTTCTTAGACACGGAAAGAATCGTGGCAAAATGGTGACTATCTGCACAGGTTTCCCGTTTTATTTGTACATGTTATTACGTTAGAACACAGTACAGTATAATACATATTCATTATGAACGGCATTTCAACGTTAAGATGCATAGTCACACGACCGACAAAGAAAAAAGACTAGCACCTTGTCTCACGAAGCTCAATGAATACCTAGCAACCGACGGTGAAAACCTTAGACGAAAAAAGCAGAATACCTTGCGCAAATGGTTCTTGATGGAATCCACATTGAGTTTGCGTGCCCGCACGCATTTTTGCTCCTATATGCGCGCAATATATGATTGAACAGTCACTTACAAATGATTTTAGACAAATGCATGTACGATCATCTGCATGACTGGGTCCTACAGCCCAAGTTTGACAGTACGAATGTAATTCGCTGCGCCGGGCTCACTACCAAAACGTGTTGGTAGCTGAGCTGCGTGAGGTCACCTGAGAAATTTCAGTGGTGGGGGTTGCAAAAATGCAGGGAGGGTGTACACCCCCTCTGGGGGGGTGTAGGAAAATCCCTGCGTTGCGGTACTGTAATTACGTCATTAATGCTGGTTGTGCTACTTGCTCCTCACGTCGCAACCATTCACTCACTGTGGCCTACGAACGTTTGTGACACGTGCGTTCTGGTGTTTAGATACATTGTTTGCTTATTCATAACAGTATTTATTTTCGTGCAGAGTTGTTCGTTGTTTCCTCTTTGTCTTTTTATTTATTTATTTATTTTGTGATCCCGCAGTCGGCAACAACGACACACCTGGTCCGGATATTTCAGAAAAGTTCGCGTGTGTATATTGGATGTGAACTCCAATTTCCTCTTGGCTGCCAGTGAAACCTGTCATAAGTCGTAGATATATACTGATACTTTCCGGAAACAATTCGTGGTCTATCATCCCCCATCTCTTATCGTTCCTTCTACTTTGATTCAACACGTACGTCACTTACAAGGACGGAATGACAACTGAAGCTGTAAAGTGGTAACTGTCACTAATTGTCACAAATGATTTTGCGTGCGGGGTGAGCTGCGTTAACATTCGTATGTGTTTTCTGCCCAGCGCATCCACTGCAACCTCCACACTCACCGCATATAGCACGCTCAGAATCCCGAATGACATCGTTCTGTCACCTGACAGGTTGAAAAGGCTTATGCCCGGAGCCGTTTCGAGCGCGAAGAGAGGGGCAACCGCCCCTCGCGACTTCCCCAAAAGGGCGCAGGACGGCAAGTCTGGACAGCTCAGTGGGTAACAAAGCGACGGTCGGCATAATTGGGTTCAGCGTTGCTCCTATACACTAGTGTTCAGGGAGGTGTTTACCGTTGATAGTTTAATTTATTGTTTCGGAGTTCGTTGCTACTGGTTGTCACCTTTTTTTAGCACGCCAAGCGAGCAACTGCGACGCACGAGACGCCGGCTACGGTAAGGCTCGGTCAACTAGAGCCACTAAATAAGCTAGGCTTCAGAGTATCGACACCAGGGTTGCTGAATGGGGTCACCCATTCCATTCCAATCCCATTCCCAGGAATGGAGATTTGTTATAATTCAATTCCTTTCAATTCGTCGGAATGCAAAGGCATGGTCAATTCCCATTCCTGGATTGTCTAGGCAACCCAATCCCATTCTTTTAATTCCACCAATAAAAACAAAAAATAAGGAGCGGTAACTGTACAGGCTAGCCCAGCATTGTTAGAGGAAGTTATCAATACCCAGCACGGAAAAAGCACATCAAGACAAGCTGCGGGGAGGTTCCTAACATCACAACAACGTCGATACAGTATTAATTGCTGTGAGAAACTTTTTTTTTATTTGCGCATGTGAGCAATCTTGCTGATATCACGTGTTTCGGTTCACAAACATGAGGTTCTGGAAATTGGTCCTTTGCTGTGCTGTCATAATATGCCAAGCTGTGGAAAATACTCCCGTCTGCTGGAGCTGCGCGCAATTCTCGTGGACCCCGGAGAGCTTCCCTGTATTCTTATTTTTGAAATGAAGGTGCATGCCGAATATTCAACAATATTTCTCCGCTCTTGTCCGCACCGTGTGCAGGTGCTGTGCGTCTGTGAACGGCAGAAACCACGGGATTGAATCAAAACTATCACCGGAGCGCCCAGACCATTCCATTCCTAGAAGAGTTTCCGTCATTCCATTCAAATTCCATTCCAGGCTATGATAAATCTGAAATGATTCCGGAATCATTCCAACTCCGGAGTGCCAACTCCGTAACCCTGATCGACACTGAGGCAAGATGGCGAGTTGGAGCGGCATGTTGTTTTCGTATGGCCTCCAGCGCCATCTATGGAGCGTTATTCGAAAAGTTGTCCTCTTCCACTGTCAGAGCAGAAATCAGCCCTCTCAAGTAGCCGCGGATGCGGCTGTAGATTATGTACCACTGCGCCCACACACCGTGTTGCAACCACATTGGCTGAAACTGTGCGCGAGCTTCGATTGGTCGACAATGTTTTGAAATCGCATTTTGTATGCGCGCATTCATGGCGAGCAATTGTCCACACCCCTTCAAAAGCACTCCTGTACAGGTTCACTTCGTTGCGCATTCCCCCTATCGGACTCATATAGCATATGCATTACTTTTACATTACCGCCATAATCTTGGTGGAGCGGTGGAAGACATCCCCCTGAACATCCAAATATCCATTCTGATTCTGGGATGTGTAGACAGTAGGAATCTGGCGGTCGCATGGTTGTAGTTTCTACATAACCTGACAGTGACAATTTGAGATTTCTCCAGGATGTTGGGTAAGCTGGAGCAAGATGGGACACAGGGCAAGCCGCGACATTATGTATTCGACGTCTCCCTGTTGCAGAGACGCGTTGTTCCATGCGATTGCCACTTTACTCATAGATGGCTCTGCATGTCTGCTTTATTGCGGATTTATTGAGTATTATTGCGCAGGCTTGAAATGTAAAGGCTTGCAAAACGGCGCGATTTTTCTATACTCTTTTTTGTGATCTGTGCAGAGCGTTTTCAGGACTATTCTGTCAATGTAAATGGATATCCTATTTCTTTTCATTCATATAGATACATGCAGATGTGCACATTCCTAGTTACCCGGTGTTTCACAGAAAACATAATGAATCCGACTGTATGCACTGGTCAAGACGCGACTAGGTAGTTTTATGCATGCTCCTCAGATATTTCTTTTTTGCATATCGCCTATAGTATTTCACAGCACTCAAAAGTGAGCAACCAGCGACACTCCAGACTGGCGGTGCCTGGCGTGCAAAGGACGGAGGAGCAAGAAATAGCACCGGGTTCTGTGTGGTTTTATTGCACACTATGTGGTCCTGGAGCTCAAGGGAGCTGTGTAGGTGCTTGGAGAGCAAAAGTAATTTCCTGTAGCTCATTACCGAGCCGTGTCACATCTTAGTGCACGCGTCTTGTCACGAGTGTTCGGGCAAGATGAGACAATCTGCATTTTTTAATTTCTTGTTCTTTTTCTGTGTTTATTTTACAACCGGCTGCGTCGGTTACGATTTACAGATCGGAAGCTCTAGACCTGTGGCAGGTTTTTTTTTTTTTTTTTTTTGGGGGGAGCATATTCCGTACTCAGTTCATATTCAACTGCAAATTTCTGTATTATCTTGTCCCATCTTACCCTACCTGGGATGTATATATGGTTTGCAACACAGTGCTGCACGAATATGCATCAGCACTCCTCAGAGTGACAATGTTGTTAGACATCTGTCTTCCATGCCGTCGTTTACTATTTATATATTCCACATTGAAAGTGGTGTCTGGAAAAAATGCCGTTGTACTGAAGGTGCCATCGGAATAGTGGGTGCCTGAAATACGTGTAACTGGACCGACGTCAATGGAGTATGCTGCCGAACAGTGAGACGTCTGCGTTCATGATTTCGTTACGTGTCGGATAGGAACCAGCGTGGTGAATCTCGGCGGCAATGCCAATTACATCACCGGAGGAGGTGAAGCATAGAAAGGCCGTCGCAAGCGGAAGCTAGTTCCGAATTCGACTAAAAAAACAACGAATTTTGCGAAACATTTTTGTCTGTGTGTGTGTGTATTTTCTTCTTGGAAGGCAACTCTGAGTGGGAATTCCGGACTTTTCGCGCATACCATTTTTAGAAGTGCTTTCCGCAGAATATGTGGAATAACGCGCTTGAGGAAGACGTTCAATGCCTACATTGACGGGGACATCGTAATACGCGACCCTAAACTGTTACTTACTACAACTTCAACTTACGTGAAGCAAGACACTCGTGGCTTCGCTACGCTCATCCCAGTTTGATCCCACTTTGGCAGCGAGGACGCCGGACAAGGGCGCACCGATCTCTGTAATGGCTTGGAGCGTTGACGAACTTCCGATGTTATTTCGGTGCTCGCCGATAGTGCTGCGAATGCAGTAAGCAGTGAGAAAGTGAGTGTACGGACATTGAGATGCTTCTTTTTGGCATAGAAACTCGAAAGTGGTCCACTGACCCTGGGTGCGGGGTGCAGCTATCGGAACAATCAGGCGCGATGCATAGAGTGCCCCGCTCCGGCCAACAGCACACGATCTGTATCAGCGTTAGAATGAGCGGGGGTGTGGGGAGGGGGCCGCTCGCACACGACCGGGCGCAAGCGAAGTACAGTGCTGGACAACAGCTTACGGAACACGATCCGGCGCATTCTTTCCTCAAAGCGACATGCCAGCAGGGAACGGGATTGTACGGACTAGGTAACCCAGTCCTGTTTTGCAAATCCGTACGGTCCCATTCGCTGCTAGCTTGTCACTCTGAGGAATGAATACACAGGAGGCGTGTTTCGTAAACTTCTGCCCAGCACTGTACAAGCAGGAGCTTCCACTATGTCACCGAAAGAAGATGAAAGGTAAGTGCAGTAACCAAATAGCAGAAACCAGATGCCACTTAACACCGTAGCTTCGGTCAAATCTATCCATCTCGAAGGAGCAGTCAGCGGTGCTCCGTCTAGTGGCCTTGACCAATGCCACCTGGATAACAAGGGCTGTGCACTCTTTCGATACCGCCAAGCACCTCGACCGGCTGCCATACATTTTCAATGAGATGGCTTCTCAGCGAAACTCGGTCCAGGAGCATGACGTGAATTGAAAGAGTACGCAGGCCTTCTGCTGCCTAGGTGGCTTTGCATTGACCCCGGGACGTGGGAAACCACCGACTGGAAGTCTTCCAATCTGCAAAGTTCGAGGTAACTCGTTACTCTAACTAAGTTTCTTTTTTTGGTAACTTGTAACTTAACTCGGTACTTTTGCGCCGTGGTAACTCTCAGAGGAACTCGTTCCTTTTTCAGGTAACTTTGCCAAAGTAACGTAAGTTAAGTTCCAAGTTACTTTTAACTCGCTTTTCACTCACATCCACATATTTTTTTCTTTCTCTCCGGTTCCTTCATGGCATTTTTTGTCATAAAACGTGATATTCGTGATAAAACGTGATAATGATATATTTGTTTATCGCAACATCAGGCAGGCTAATTTCAAGGATTAAAGCGATTCTTATACTACAATGATCAGGCCGATTTTAGAATACGCCTGTACAGTATGGGATCCTCACGAAAGTTACACTGATTCAAATATTTGAAAGGGTCCAAAACCTAGCTGCAAGAATGGTATTTAACTGTATGAGTGCCCGAAATAGTGTGACTGAATTAAAGGCTAAGTTGGGGTAGGAATACCTTATCGTTAAGAAGAGGGCAACTGCGACTTATGTTTTTGGGTGATATCGTAAATGACAGGACTGGTATTTCAAAGGATTTGTATCTGAGCCCTCCTACGTTTATCTCACCAAGATTAGACCACACAAGAAGTTGAGGCCCTATCATCGCAAAACAGACGCTTTTAGGCACTTTTTTTTTTTTCGAAAACTATATACGACTGGAATTACAGTGTAGAGGAAAGTTCATAGACTAAACTTCTCTCCTCTTTGACACTCATACAAGAGACATATTTTACTTTTAAAATACGTCACCATACGAGACATATTTTACTTTTAGTAATGCAACGAGTACTGATTGGGTTAAGTGTATCGGTTTAGTTTGGTTTTCTCAGCTTTGACGCGTGTCATATTGCTGTGATTGCTGTAATGTTATGTTCACGTTCATTTTTTGTACCCCGCTACTCTATGCCGAAAGGCGATGTAGCGTAACAAGCATTAATATTCAATCAATGACAGTATTTTATTCAGGAAGTAAGAACCGCTGCCATTGAAATAAAGCTGAACCATTGTGCGCCCACAGGGGGTAAGTTGCAAAGCGTTCGAATAGACCTCTACCAGAGAAACGTCATCATTACATTGGTAGACAGACTGAAACCGAAACAAATCGGAAGGAGGGCTGGGTTCCACGAACGGGCACTTGCTCGCTGTCTCCCATTGAAAGAAAAGTAGGACCGAGGGTCGCGTCCCTTTAAGGGACCATGTCGTAATCCCCTCATGACCGTGGCCTTCGGGCGCAACCTCGTTCACCTCTAGCTTCGAACCAAAGCACCAAATTTTGGCGCTGTCGAACACTATTACGTCATTTTTTTACAAAGAGGGAGATGTCTATTGTTGAACATAAACTAAAGAGTATTGCACTCCTCCGCAGGCAAATCAAGGTCTAACTCAACTGCTCACGCGCGCTGCATCTGCGCTCAGTAACTGCAAGTTACATTTCACGCTAAAGAACTTCGTTATTAACTTAGTTACATTTTGCAAACGGTAACTTAACTTGTAAGAGTTCTTTTCGACGGGTAACTTCTCAATCTATGGCAAATAGCACAGAATTGCTCCAGACAGAACAGACAGACTTGTTCCGATAGTGTTCCCAGTGCTCCTTGTACGCGCGGCGCATGTTGGGAGATTACAGGAACGAGGAAGGGGGGAAGGAACGTTTCGTTTTCGCAGACATGACTGACCTGGCCGAGAGAGAAGGAATCGGAACAGCTTGGAGATTTTCTCCTTCGTTATCAGCAAGTGCCAAAGTTCAAAGCGGTCCAAGGTTGCGGGTTCGAAGCAGGCAGTGAACGCATTAACGTGATGGCACGTTACAAATCTAGGCGTGCTGCCACGGAAAACGTGTTCGCATGGAGTTTCACACTACCATAAAATAGTCCCGTACCAGGATGGTGCCTCCCGAATTAGCGATGGAGATGAAGGCTGCAGTGACCGTGCAGGGCGAATATCAAACATTACAATATCGTCTCTAGTTTTTAGCCATGCACTGTACACACGGGTCACGCGTCGTCGCTATTTTCTCGCATTGCATTGCACTTTATTCTAGCACTGTATTGCTTTTCGACCTGTTGTTTCCTAGACCAAGGGCCAACTTTTGGGTGCAGTGATCGCTGGAAGCCTGAATTGGGATATCACTGTGAAAAATATGTCACAAGTACGACTGCACCCGTGTGTACACACCGCTTCTGTACTCTTAGAAAATAGGATGGAGCAGCTACACTTTTTCGGAAGTAATAGTTGCCCCATACGTTGTGCCTAAATGTTGGCACCTGTACCCGATTAGGTGAGCGAGGGGGACGTACGCACGCTTATTGCAATTTGATTATACGATAACTGCTGTTACCACCCTATGCTAACCTAGGTGGTAACTATCGAAGTTGCCAACTTTTCACACCTCCAACCTCCGACCAATCTGCAATGGATGCCATACAGCAGCAGCAGGGGTCAGCAGCTGTAGGTGACCCCTCGGAGCTCTGTGGGCACCAGGCAACTTGCAAGCAACTTGATTGCACGGTACAAATCTAGGTGAGCTGCCATGGAAAACGCGTTCGCATATGTAGTTTCATACTACAATGAGGCAAGTGCCCGTGGAATCCTTGCAAGGATAAAGCATAATTGGAGGACTCACTTGAACTCGAAGTCCAGCCCGCATTGAGTTCTCCTTGACGCAGCAACATATCTTCTGATGCGGTTGAACGCAATTACACTGTTGCTAGAAAACATTACGCTGGTGTTAGTCGTGAGCAGCGTAAAGAAGATGATGTTGCACAAGCCATCTTTAGGGAGATGGTCTGCCATGCCGGATGTGATGGAACACAGAAGAAAGTCTCCTGGCTTGTACGCTGGAAAAGAGCGTGTACACACTTCACATCCGCTTGCAACAATCATGACGGTGCATGACGAAGTCTTCTCTTTTTAAGACTTCCTGTTTGTGTCTGTCCCTTCGTGTTCCCTAGTCTCGAGGTTTTACATTATGCATCATCTTCACCAGCTCGCTTGCTTCATTTTTTCATAATCATAACGGGCCACAGCTCCACACCGCCTGCATATTGCAAGGAAGCCGGACACCAGTGGTACTAGACACATGCAACGCATGTTATTCGAGACAACCCGTGATCGTGCCAGCGCCACCTCAAAGACCCTACTATACAGTGGCCATGAATAAAAACTTGCAGCCAAAGAGAGGACAGAGGCACAACACAACAGCGGGAACTGCAGCTCCCGCTGCGCTGTTGTTGTGTCTCCGTCCTCTCTTTGGCTGCAAGTTTTACTCACGGCTATGTACCAACTACCTCAAATTTCTACCTTCGTATACAGTGGCATCTGTCTAGAAATAAAAGTGAGGCGAACTAGATGTATAGTCACCACTTAATCGTACTACTTAACGTACTACTTAACCATACTTATTACTACTACTACTAATAACGACAACAACTACTACTACTAAGTCGTAATTACTTAATCGTACATGTTGTCCTCTGGGTATTGTGTCTCCTTCTATTCTCCTTCTACAATACACTAGCTCTATTGCACTATTCTAATTTCCTCATAACGCGTAACCAGTCCCGAGTGGCTCGAGACTAACATCTTCATTTTTGTCTTTTAAAAATCAGTCAACCAATGAAAACAATTTCCTCATGTTTGTTCGTTTCGGCTTCACAATACATTCCCGCTGATAACAGATTGTGGGTGGCCACAACGGTTCCCACTGAATTTTGCAGAAAAATTCAGTGACACGGACACTGACAGAAGGAGGAATAGAACATGGTGCTAGAGTCAAGGAATGAGGTACAGTCAAACCTCGCTTTACGAACACCCTTCGTTTCTCAAAAAATCGTTCGTAAATCGAGGTCCGAGGTCTGCAGTGCACAAATACCTCACAAAACCACGGGAAAATGATTTGAATAAGTTTTATTTTTGAAAATACTGCGTAATTGTGCTTTGCACCGTACTTTCTGCAGGGTCTATCCTGTTTAGAAGAGATGACAGAAGTCTGACACTTGACACATGCACCCGGTCCTCAAAGTACCGTATCGCGCGCGGATGAGACTGTTTCCAACGGCAAATATCACGCTTGTCACCGGCTGTCAGGACTGAACGCCTTCTCTTGGAACGGCAAGATGTTTCTATCTTGGAGACCTGGTCCAAACTCACAACCATTCGGCTGTAAACGCCCGAATTATTCTTTCAGGAAATGGTGAATCATGTTTGTGGAACGTAGT
This sequence comes from Ornithodoros turicata, assembly GCF_037126465.1. Taxonomy (NCBI): domain Eukaryota; kingdom Metazoa; phylum Arthropoda; class Arachnida; order Ixodida; family Argasidae; genus Ornithodoros; species Ornithodoros turicata. The sequence continues at coordinate 1,611,513 of NW_026999295.1, forward strand.
GGCGTTGGGACATTGTAAATTTGACCTTGGCAGCATGTACTGAGGAACTTTCATTATCCTCCGGTCCATTGGCCTGTCCTCTGTACGTTCATAACGCCCGTTCGTATATCGAGGTCAGAATGGCTTGGCTACTTTGGGTCCGTTCCCTCATAATCCGTTCATAGTTCGGATATCGAGGGTTCGTAAAACGAGGTGAAAATACACGGAAAAAGTTTGGTTCCCTGTGGAGCCGTTCGTAAGTTGAGGGAATTCGTATATCGAGGGTTCATAAAACGAGGTCCGACTGTAGCACCTTGTCCTTTTTCTCCTTCTGTTCGTATTGCGTTGCATGCAAAACAGTTTATAACAACGATTTCAATGTTTTGCAAAAATATTACAAGTTACATGGACTTGCACAATAGTCCTTCGTTCAAAAATTCGTGACAGACATGATAGTTGACTTCCTAGTTGACTCCTATTGCAAGGTTGCCGGATAAGGTGATATTTGTACTGCAGCTTCGTGGGAACGAGGAAAATCAAGGGTTGAAAAATCCCAGGGATATCCAGCATTTAAACGGAATTGAAAGGACGTTGAAAGGAATTCTGGCGTATTGCAATGACCGTCACCAGCGGCAACGTGGTCCCACGATCTGGATGTCAATCGCAATCTCAAAGATCAAATCTCGATCACGGTCCGAACAAGGTTCTCAGACAGCAAGCCTTAGTAGGAGGCCAAGTTACACTCTCGAGTGCTGAATAGTACCTTTGTGCAACCCCGACTCCGAAACACCATTCACGGATTGCTCAGGGTCGTGTCAGAAGGGACGTTTAATTTGGTACCTGGGCAATTCCATGCGAACCGACTCCAAAGGACCTGCTCGGGCCTTGCGAGACTATTGCCGAATTTTTCGAAAAAAATATTTAGCAGTCCGTAATAGAGCAAAACGACATACCACGAAACGGTTCTTCCCAGATATCAATGTGAGGGGCGCTAGACACGAGCGAAGCTCGCAGCGCTGGCGAAAACCGTGCCCGGCGTGAACGGCAGCTGCGACAGCAGCGTACGAATTAATTTTCATTATTACGATACAATAAAGGAAGCTCTCAAACCACAACATGCAGCCTCTTCAAAAGAATCTGGGCTTATGTTCTATGGACCAAGGTTCCTGTGTTCCTTCCAATGAGATAAATCGCCGCCCGCATAGACTTATCAGCGGCGAGCAATAAACGAGCTTTGGGGGGGATACCGCATCGCGAGAGAGATAGTGCCCCTCTCCACCGACACTACGCTTTACAGACATTAGTGAGTTTTAGTATACCGTTGATAAGATTATCGTGTCTATCGGAACCAATCGTAGTCGCGCGTGACTCAGAATCTTATCCACTGATTGGATCCGGTTGATACGGTTTGACGCAAGCCACCGTTATCAACGGTCTGCTGAAACTCTCTAATACAGGTTCGGTTCGGTTTGCTTGAATTTCGTTCTGGCGCAGTTTTGGCTCGGCCGCGCCAAAAATCGAACCAGTTTGCAGCCCCGAACTGGTTCGCGAACCGCTTCAACGTGCTCGTTTTAGGGAATGCGTACTGTGCCTGCATTGGGAGAAAGAAGAAATGGATGTGCAAATAGCTACTGTCTATTCCCAAAAAATCGCATTTCTCACACGCACAGTGCCAGCAAAGTAAGATAGCAAGCATTTTACATACACGACGGTACTAAACCGTACTGGAGCATATCGAAGATAAGTCTACCAACCTCGCTGTGTCCGACCTAACAGCAGTGTACCAGTTAATCCAAAACACAATGTGGCTGTAAAGGCAGTAAGCATTTTTCAAACCATCACCAATCATACAGACACCGCTCTGGGTATGCTCCTTCTCAATTTCTGCATAACCACATATTCGTCTTATCGAGCTACACAACTGGCCTACTCCATTCCTGCTTCATTCGATGGACGATGACCACTCACCTTCAGAAACTACAGCAATTGGTGGCAAAGGACAGCCACGTTGTTTGCTTGGAAACCCGACATTTGACAAGCGTCCGCGCCCCTTTCTGAACAGCTGACTCAGCAGCACGTTCGTCAGGCGCAAACCGCGGCGCTTACAAGGACAACTGCGCTCCAACGTGTTAAAAAAGACGCTGAGAGCACTGTACTCACTGTACTTACTCACTGTACTTACTGTACGTACTCGTTTGACTGCTCGATGAAAATTTACGAAATCAGTGATATGGAGAGTGGAGACCTACACTTCTTTCCGAATAGTTTCGTTGCGAACCGGTTACCGCTATTATTTTTTGTTCCGCTTCTGCTCCGGTTCGCGTTCAACAGTCCCATGAAAATTTCTGTTCTGTTTCGGTTCCGTCAAAAGTAATGGTTCAGATTCGGTTCACAACTCATATATTCTACACTCGTATATTCTACATTTGGTTCGCTTGTCCTAGCATGTCAATTGGCCTCGATCAACTTTAACGCAGCCTTAGTAGAAGTTAAGGACAGTAAACGTTTGTTCTGTTGGAAGTGTTCATTAGTTGGCTTCATAGACAATTGGAGTACACTTCCACTTACAAGGTGTGTGTAGTGCCAGCTATGTGGTGACAAGCTGCAAGTGCCGCAAATACCATTACTAGTGTTACGTGGTGCACATTTTCTTCAACATGCTTTCACCAGGAGTTGGCAATGAGCCGCAATGACGCCACGGATACGTTAATCGCACATGCATTTGAGTCTCATGGTTATTTTCTGCACTGGTAAACTTGAGCACAGGCAGGCGCGAAACTGTTTGCACACTGAACCCCACAACGACTATCCGCGTATTTCTGTACACATAACAGCATTACGCTGTATATCTCCGCCGTCGAAGATCGTCCCCACAGGTAAAGTTACGCGCACAGCGAGGATGCAGCTGGCACAACTGGCATGCAAGCCCGATAGGTGTTGCTTTTGCTGGTGATCGATTGCAGAAGCCATTTTGTCTCAGCGACATGCTAGTGTCATCTAACGATACTCACGTTTTACAGGTTTCACTCATGTTTCACAAATGTGAGAAGAATGGCGAGAATGACAAGGAAGAGAGCCTACGCAATTTTCAAAAACAGCTCAGGCGTCGCCACGAACGGACGATGACACCTCCAAGTAAGTTCGACCACTAGTGCGGATAAATAAGCACTAAAAACTCCAAAAATACGCATGCATCTATGCACTGAAAATCTTCAAAATGTTACATAAACACGACGTCCAAATCGCGATGTCAAATTCACGACGAAAGGAGACGTGCACACGCTGTGGAAAGCAAGGAGATGGGAGAAAGGCTTGTCCTGAACGAAGAGAAAATACTTCCGAAGAACATGCATGTTGCCGCATGTTGTCCATCTGGAGTACCAAATGAGGCTTTCCGCATGCTTGCTTCATCCATAGGAGTCACAAGCGGAAACCAACACAAAGTCTGAATCGTTGTAAGCGGGAAACATGGTGAATGTGTTGGAATGGCGAGCCGACAACTGTTCTCTTGGACACTGGTGCTCAGATCAGCCCTCATCAAATCAAAATCTGCAACGCAGGAGGGTAAAGTGGCAGGCTCCACCGGAAAGAAACTTGCGGGAGGAACTTGCGTAACGCTCGGAAAGATTGAGGCTTATTTGGATCATCATCAGAGGGCTGCACATGCAGGTGGTTCCAGGCGACGCTTTCTCTGGCGCTGAGGTCATCGTGGGAACGAACGCCATGGATTCACCACACGTCGTGGTACAGCGGAATAAAGGCACAACCGAGTTGTTGAATGAGTGAGATTTCCCTCAGTCAAAACACTGCGGGAGTGACTGTGAACGGGTGGCTGTCCACCAACGAGACAGCGAAGCTCGAGGGCAATCCAATGGGCTGTCCAATGGGTCTACTTGTTTCAGATTTTTCGGAACAAAACAGCCTTCTTTTACCCGGAGAAGATGAGGTGGATTACCTGTGACAAGCCTTCGTATCATGAATGCTAAGACTTGCGACATCACCATAAACAGCGTAAACTTGATCGACATTCAGGATCTTGGTGAGTCAGTCAGTTCACAACAAGCAGCCATCACCAATCCAAGTAGAGATTGGACGCACCAGCGTCGCAAGTTTGCGAAAACTGAGGAGGAGTGTCTAGGTTTTGTACTCACAAATAAAGGGCCGGGAAAGCGAAAGCAGGCAGAACTTAAGGAACCACCACTGCCTACGGACGTGACTAAACTGTGGAGGTTCCTCATATTGACAACCTTTTTAGGATATTTGTGCAGCACTACGCTACGATTGGCGCGCCTCTACACAAGCTTCTGAAGGCTCAGGCAGATTTCAATACACGACAATCATGACGTCGGTAGATGCCGAAACAGCGCTGACAAGGAACACCACTGTTTCAGAAAGCCGTATTCCTTCACGAAGATCGAGGGTCCCTTCTTCGTATCAATGGTGCACAGAATTGAGGTCACGTTTTTGGTCTTTGTTCGCGCTCCCGGTCAACGGCGTAACCCGTTGACCGGGTTATAGAACTCATATAGAATATATGAGTTGTGATCCGCTGCGCGGAATGTGGATTTTGTGCTTGCTTTGCACAGGCATCATCGAGCAGTGCGCATCATGCCGCGTCCATACAGAACACTACGATCGGACCCGTTCCAAATCCTCACGGCCACACGCGCTTATCCTGCGGCCTCATTGCTGTCTCATTGGATGCCGCCAATCGTTGCTTCCTCTGTGGATCTCATTCGTTGGCGCCTAAGATTGCCTATTTTCACTGCGTTTTTCTCCTAAACGGTATCTCTGCAATTTTGCTTATATTATACTAACTGAAACATGAGTTTCATTTGAGAGCAAGTTATTTTTGCATTTTAGTGCAAGATGAGAATAAATACTGCAAAAGATTGACGACCATCGATTGAACGGTAGGATGTGAGAGCCTTCAAGCTGAAACGATTACCTTCTCCACTATCAGCACGAGGATGGCAACGCGAGGATGGAATGAAAAAAAAAAGAATCCGAAAGTTTATTGTGGTAAAGAATCGCTACATTGGGGGCATTTTGCTACGTATCCGACAGGAATTCTGATTCTCTAAAATGGTTTCGTCCATCAAGCAACATACGCGGCAATAGCTGGAATGTCTCTTCCTTAAGGCTCCATGCGGCAAAGCTCAAGGACTTCTCAATTGTATTCTGGCAGGGCAGAAGCCGATAGTGATCTTCCATATGGACCACTTAGGTCGTTTTGTGAGAAGTTCATTGAAGAGCAATGTGCTGTTTGTTCTTGTCGACAACATCACGAAGTTTGGCCGGTTACATGCCTACCCGAGGGTGGAAGTAACCAGTGCCGAGCCGAGCAATATGTCATCAGGTTTCTTGAGGAATTCATTGACGAGCATGGTGCGCCTCGTAGAATTGATAAACCAAAAAGTGGTGATTTCCTGCGTCCTCGCCTCCAAAAAGTTCACGACATCCCGTACCCGGCCCGAGGGGTAAGCAAACAAACAAACAAACAAAACGATGTGCTACCCTACACCTAGCTACTCTTTGCAGTGATGCCTTTGCTGCTTCATTCAGCGTCCCAGTGTGAAGGCGACGGAAATTGTAATCGTGACATCCGCAAGCAGCACGGCCAGAGGCCTTTTGTATGTTGTACGCATTTTCCCAGCACTTTTTTTGGTACAGTAAAGAATGAGCTGCATTGTTCCTAGTAGCTATGAAGTGTAAACGCTACGGAGCGAGAGGAAGGAAAGAGGAGCAAGCCATCGGAACCTGAAATTACCTCTCACATGTGGTACACTGATTGGCACAGCACACGAAAACTGGTTCAAACCGTTTAAAATGTGTCTCGTAGAGTTGAAAATAGACATACTGATAAAGATTGCACAGCATACCGCAACAATAACAAAATGGCTTCGTCACCCCTAAGAACACACATGGTCCTCAGGATATCCCCACAGTGTCATCGTGTCCTCGTCCTTCGAGGTGTATCCCCAAGAAGTCCTGAGGACAACACTCGCGGACTGTCCGTGAAGAGTCATTCAGGCACGTCCTGTGCCCGTCCCTGTGGGTAGCTAGGACGACGAGAACTATTATATTGTTTAGTTTACCTGCTCAGACTCCCTAAGCACATTTGTTTTGTTTTTGGGCCGATCCTCGGACCTGACTGACATTTTTCTTAAATATAGGGTACGTGGCCCAGCGTAAAATTCCCAGCCGCCAAAAGGAATGACTGTCTATGATACATGAAGGATTTCTCCTGGAAAGAACAAAACGCGCGATTCTGTGGCACTTGTTTTGACTTTCAAAGGTTCTACCTGAATGTCTCAAACCAAAGGAAGTAAGAAACATAGACTTTGGAATGAAGCAGAGCACTACTTCAATCAATTTTTCGCTTTGGGTATTGTTCTTTGCGTAATCGAAAGAAACATGGACAGCTCACCCTTCGGTATGCGTAGCAGGCGAGCAGGACTCTCGAATTCACAGACGAGGGTCACGTTATAAGCAACTAACAGTATCTGTGTGGGCTTCGGGAGAGAATTTTCGGAGTTGGTTACGGAGTGGGCAAGCTTAAGCTTATCCCACCCTACAGTTGGCAGTACGAGGATTTCTCAGACTTAGTGTCCTTGACAAGATTCTGTTTCTCAGTGGAACAATAAAAATGCTGCCTTAACTTTGGTGTCATTGCAATTTGATGTAACTTCTGTAAGCACTTGGCGGATGTGCGTGCCAGAAATACCAAAATAATCCAGGTAACACGTGGTGCGCTAGTATAAGTCTTTAGGGGTACCGATAAATTTAGACGTCTACAAGCTGTCCATAGCGTTATACATTCTTTTGACGTCTAAGAACGGGCGGTCACGAGACATGGCTGAGATATTTCGCAGTAGACGTCTACCGTTAGACGTCTAAAAGCATGTCACACGTTGACCACATTTAGACTTGCATCACAAATTCATGAAACCATTTTCACTGGAGCTATAACACAACGTTGCCTCTGTGTTCTGCGAAATATTATCAAAGTATAGTTTGTTCTTGCTGCTGGTCATGACAGAGCGACTAGAAGCCGTGTGTCTTGCAACCGTGAGGCTCAACGTGATTAGATTCAACTGTTATTGGCACGTACTGACCCCGTGAACAACCTAGTCTGAATAAAGTTCCAAGCCGGCAAAAGAAAATGTGACTGCGGAAGAGTGCTGCAATGAGACGAAAACAGACAGCGCGAAGACGCCCTCGGGCGCCAGTTTGGAAACGGCATCGGCAGAGGGCGCCGCCAGGCCCCCACAGCTCCCCCTCTTCGCGGCTCTAAAAAAATGTTTGCACGTCATAAACACGTGGTATTACTCCGTCAGGCATCATAGTTGATAGCCATTGGCCGAAGGACATTGCGCGCTCCGCTATTGGTTGGCAACGTTTCAAAAGAGCATTCTTTCGCGGGCTGCCTGTCTGGCGGGCAGTTACGAGAAGAGAAGGGAGAGAAGTGGCACCGGCGTCTCGCATCTCGACGATGTCAGTTGACACCACGGTATGATGGCATTGTTCAAAGAGAAGTCCCAGATTTATTTGTTTGTCAAAGTGACTCAGCGCGTGTTGTGATGTTTCCCCGACACAAGTATCCTACGTACGAACAGTCTCTCGAGTTCAGAACTGGAATACAGTGGTGAGCTGACGCCTGAGGAACACTTGTGAGCGCCGTCGCATTTTCAAATGCAGTCACAACGGAGACAGGATTCGGTGTCCGTGCGACAAGCATTGCCCGCTTCGTTGAAACCTTCGCACTGCAACCAACGAAAGGAGATGCTCACCGTGAAATCGTGTGAGCGTCGCTCACTTCTGGGACTAGAGTGTGTGTGTGTGTTTTTCGAGTTCGAACTTGGTCAACGAACGCAACGATTTGGACTCTGTAGGCACGGTGAATATTTGTGTCAAACTATTGAATCAGTACGATGTTTCAAATAAATGTGTATTTTGCCAAAAATTTGCCTAGTTGTTCTGGAATACGGAATAACAAGCGTCGGGCATGAAAACCAGCAAAAGTAAAAACCGATGGTAGCCAGTACTGGCCAGTACCGGGCCGAAAGGCGAGCCAAACTGAGAGACTCCTGATTGGCCGAAAGGTAGGCATCATAGTTCATTTTCATTGGTTGCATGTCCAATGTTGCCTGAATTATCTCAAACTATGGGCTCTATGGGGAGCTGTGGGAGCCTGGCGCCGCCAGTGGCGCAGCGCAACGGTTGGCGGTCAGCGTTCATAGTTGTTTGTTCAGTTGCTCGGGCTGACGCTCGCTACTGTAGTGTTTCGAAGTTTAGTAAGTTTATTTCTTGTCCAGCGTCGTGCGTATGTTTTCTTGTAATCTGTCGGTCAACGGGACAGTTCCGGCATCCTGTCCAATACGCAATGAGCGATATCGTTAAGCGTAACAACGAGCGCTGCTGTAGCGGGGAGGCGACATCCCTTATTTGTTCTCTGTATTTCAGGTTTCAGGGGTGAGTGTGCTTTCTTTCTTGTCCTCTGCTTTCAGATTTGTGCCTGCTTGTGTTCACAATCGCATGCGATAGAGCTCTGGAGCACAGCAGCTGAACATGGTTTTCTTTCTCTGCAGAATGATGTTGCGAATGAGTGATGAGCACAATGGAGATGTGGGACTGACCTAAATGTGTTAACAAGATTGTCGTTTGGTTACGTTCGATGCTGTCTGTTCAGTGTACTGGCGACGAACAATATGGAGATATGGGACTTACGTATGTGTGTGTTAAGATTCAATCGTTTGGATACGTTGTTGGCTCGGGTACCTCTTGGATTTACGTCTTTGTTATCTTTATAGGTGCTGGCAGAGTCACGGAATGAAGGTCACGATTACTACGCCTGGCCTGTAAGCCATTCGGTGGCACTTCAGCTGGGCTGGAGCTACGATCACATTTTAGGTAACTGAAAACAGTTACCTTTTCAGATCTGTTGTCCCCTTGTGTTCTATGTACTCGCTGATCTGACGCTGTCTGCTCCCACTACTCTGTGCTGTTGTCACTAATCTGTGCTGACTGTGTTGCAGTGAAATATGGGTGCAGTGACCATTTTGCCACGGGCAGCATGTTTATGATAGTTGCATTTTTTAAAACAGTGTGTACGTTGCGAAGTTCTTTCGTTTGATATCTGGCTGTCAAAAGCCGCACACATTATGCTGGTGCGGGTACCTCATGGTTTCATGGAATTTATTGGTGCTTCCAGGCTCGTGGATTGGAGGTGACGAATACAACGCTTGTCCTGTGGGTCATTTGTTGGCACTTCGGCTTAGCTGCAGCTACGATCCTATTTCAGGCAAACACAAACTATTACCTTTTCTAATCTGACTGTGCTGTTGTTCAATATCGCTGGATTTCTAAGAGTTCGCTAATCTGATGCTCGTGTGAGTCTCTTGTAAATACTCTTGTAAATACTTTGTTGCCAAAGAGCTTCAGTTACAGTTGGACTGTCTGAACTGCGTCTGATTCATGTCATTAATGCCATGTACGTGCAGCCTGTCAGAATGATTATTTTTCAGATTCAGTCACACAATTCCCTTTTTAACGTGAGCACATTGTGATTTGCCGAGTAGGATGTGTCTGTTCACGGTCCCTTTAGTGGCCTCATCTTTCGTCTTCGAATTGTCAGTCGGGAATCAAATGGGTTCTCCACGAGCAACTATGATCCGACATGTATGGATACGGAAATACTTGGTGCCTGAATAAAAAATATGCATAAATTGCAGTTCTGCAGTAAATAAGCAGCATGCAACATTTTTACATACAGGCATTTATCGTGATATCACACATTGTCTTTTCTATTTTCAGTGTACCTCGGAAACGTTCCTTCCTGCTACCCACAGCCGTCTACCACCCCACACGTGTGTAAAGTACTGCTTGCATTTGGAGCACTCGAGCACGGACCCAGAGACAGAGGCAATACTTGCAGCTACAAGTGATATAAGTGCTGCGATTTGTGTACATGTACATTACTATCTGCTTTGGAAGAGTACCAAGATTTGCTGGTATGTGACTGTGCAGTAAGGGGAAGCGCTCGCAATGTCTGCTGACTTGTCGACATGTTTGGAAGTCGGTGTTTGCCCGGTATGTTCATAGAAATAAATCTTGTACCAACACCCATGTTGCCTTTGTAAGACATACTGTGCATGAACCACATATAAGTGCATGTCAGTGACATATCCCTGGACGAACCAATACATGGGCCACTAGTGCCAAAATTTAGGTATAAAATATGTATAATTTTAGATGTCATGGCTAATACATGTCTATATGACGGCTCAGTGGAGAGATAAGTACCGTCCCATTTTAGACGTTTGATCTAAAATGGTCTAAATCGATCCAACAATTATCCGGCTATTAGCTGTATTTTAGCGTAACGTTAGCTGGACTAGGGGACGGATACGAAGCAATAGAGCTACTTTGTTAGACGTCTAATAGACATTCCTAAAGTCTACATTTAGACATCTTTTAGACGTATACTAGCGCAAACGCGTTGCATGGGAACACAAATCAAAACAAGGAATTGAGGGAAAGCATTGTCCTCCATGTGTACGTAAACTGTCCTAAATTGGTCCCTGAGGATGGGCGAGGGACAGCCTCGGGGATGTCATCTCATATGCCAAAGTGGCAGTATTATGACATTTTGAGGATCAGATTTTGACATCCTAGGGATGCCAATACCTGTCCCCATCTGAAAACCTTAGGATAGCCCTGGGATGACAGTGTGTTCTTGGGGACCCTGCGGGTGATTGGATGAGTGGACGACTTTCAAAAGTGACTGCGGGGACGTGTGAACTCGCAGCCTAATTGATGGTAGCTGTAGGCCAACCCAACCCACAAGTCGTCGTCATTGACTGTCGCATGCAGCCGAGACCAACCAAAAACTACGTCGACGTACGTGGAGAAAGAGCGCGTGTTTATTAAAAATCCACATTATGTGCTCGCGGAAAGAAAACGTGTGAAAGAGACGCGTAGCCGATTACGCGCCGCATTTTCAGTCAACCCCACAGTTAGTGCACGGTCTGCATCAACGGCTCGTGGTGGAGATCTGTCTGATGTCTGTTGCAGTTCTTGTTACATCTGGAGCTGTCCCCACTTCGCGAGCAAATGGGAGCTTATCAGGATGACAACCCACAATCCTTCTGCGAGCTGCAACTGCCATGGCAACTGCGGTAACTGCAAACCGCCATTTTATTCTTCGCTCAGCCAATGAGCGACTTAGCCGGAGACCAATGTCATGCGTGACGTTGCTTGAGAGCGAAGGTTTCGTCGTCTGATATTACGCAACGTTTAGAGAAATTCCGTGAATACGAGTTCGTTGATAGTCCTCGTGCGCATTAGCCCGGCTGAACGAGACTGTTTCTTCCAATACAGTACAGAATGCCACATTGCACCAATTTAGTGTGCATCACACTATTCGGTAGGTCATGTTTGGTTTGACTGGAGGGCTTTCTTGCAAGCGCGATGAAGCCCTGCCAGTTAACTACTTACTCGTGAATATGAACCGAATCAGATGCATAATTCTCATTGACATGCAATGCAAGCAAGTAGCTGTGTTGTGTCTCTAGTAGCACCGGGAGACACCTAGAACAACCTGAATGTATTGGTTCTGATTAGAGATGGGCTGGATTCAATCCAATCCGTATCCGAACCCAATGAAGGTTCTGCGAACCTAGGAATCTTGCGAATCTCTGATCTGTTGGATCATTGAAAAGAAGTAGTTAGAAAGCCAAGGGAAAAACACTTCTAGTGCTTTGAAGCAGAATGATATCTTTGTTTAACGAGAAACAAATTAAATAATAGTTCACTTTCAAGAGCAAACACACCCGTATATTTCTTCCTAAATGTAATTTAACGTGTTGTTGTTGTTGTTGTTTGCATGTGTTGTTTACCATGTTATATGTGACTTAAATGTGAGCCAAGAGCAATGTACCAGCTGGTGGATTCGATTCAACGTTCTGGGCACCGGGATTCCGATTTCCGAATCTCGAATCCCTGTGAAGGATTCGCGGATTCGGTTAGCCCATCCCTAGTTCTGATAATAACCCGCAACCACTTCAAGCTTGTTCACAATGGCTGGGCTCCTAAAAGAATGCTCGTTCGAGACAAATTGCCTTTCTGTATTTTTCTGTCGTGAACCAGTTAGGTAGTACATGATAGGAAAATGCCGAATAAAAGTACCAGTACGGCTCACTTAGTACTCCTCATCACGTGACTCGGCCTCTGTCCGAACGAAAGAGAATTCAGTTCCCTCAGGTCTACTTCGTATTAAATGGTGATGGTTTTATTTCCGCATAAACGAATATCAATTTGAAACACATGCCGATTAGCAGTAATTAAATCGCGGTATGGCGATCCCCATACCGATCTATCTTGGTTTTCTTGGGTTACTGATCTGGGTTTCATCCGAGAGTTGAAGGCGATCTGCACACAACCGCGGTCCTAGCAGTTTATCACCGAGGTTGCTTTCAAAACACGAGCGCACAGCAGAAAAACATAAATATGGAGATGACAAAATTTGTAGAAGGAAGAAAAAAGCTAATGGTGCAACGGGAAACGAACGTTGTCCCGCCCTCCCATGTCAGCAGCGGCCCCCACTTACAGCGCCCCCTGGCCTCTTTCTGCCAAATGCTCCGTCGACCTCTCTGGAGTACGGTTGCTCGGATTTCAACAGTCCGGAATTCAAGGTTTACGTGGGGGGTTCCGGGTGAAGGTACAATCCGTGCGACTCGCGCTTTCGTACGGTCGTTCCCAACCCACTTCGTCCAATCCAGCACAGGGCAAAACATGGGGGTCTCTGTGGCAGTAACAGCTCCCCTTAGAACGCCTAGCTTGAGGGAGCTCGCAGAGCATAGGGCACAATGCCAATGAAATTGATAGAGCCACTAACAATGCAACGTTATGCATTCCAGTCGTCCAATTAGGGGCCTTCCTCCTTATCTCGCCTTTCAGCGGGACCCGGCTGTCACAGAGTTATACTCGTTTTCTGCCTGACGCCCGGTCCTCTGTCGTGTGAGATAACTGAAGCAACGTCCGGTTAAAAAAATACCATAAATCGTATCGATTCATAGGTCTATATCCGCCAGCCCACTGCGTTGCGCTAACACGACACGGCCGACGGATAAAGTGCACTCTTAAAAATGAACTTCGCCGCATAGCACGCTCCTAGCCACCCATCATCTCGAATGATATCGTATATTTGCTGAAAACGGGAGGCGTACGCCTTTTTTGTGACATTTGTCACAAAAAGGGCGTACGCCTCCCGTTTTCAACAAATCACGGCAGATAACGGTATCACATGAGATTATGGTTGGCTAAGAGCGTGCTATGCGGTGAAGTTGATTTCTAAGAGTGTGGCAACCCTACTCCGAAACCGAACGACCTGTACTCTTCTAATTCACTGGGGTTGCGACGTTCGACATTCCGCCGCCAGTGGCGACGCTAATATTCTAATGACGCAGACATACACGACAAGCGACAAGACCCAGCGACATACACACCTGGTCCCTTCGAGTTTTCTACCGCCTGACTTCCCGCTGAGCTTGTGTCTTCCTGAGCTAACACACCACCCTTCGCTACTTCGGACTAAGTTTCTCGTCTGCGCAGTACAATGAACGCCCTCCGACCAGCTTCTACTCGACCCTCACACTATTCCAAGACCGACCAACGCCCGGACCTGGAGTTGTCTTAGTCCGGACTGACGCAACCCGGAAGCCACCCACACCGGCCCTTACAAAGTCCTTCGACGACCCAGTCCACATCGACCCAGTGCTGCATTAATGGTCACGAGGACATCGTGACAACCGAGCGCCTGAAAACAGCCTACATCGATAGCAAACTCATCCACTCGATGTCTGTCCTTGCTGTTTCCCTCCCCACTTCTTATCCGCCTCCTCCAACGTCTACAACCCGTCACGTCGCCTGGTTCTCCACCCTATTGAGATATCATTCGTTCTCCAGGCACTCTCCAGGGAGAGAGAGATTATGGTTTTAATGGCACAAACGCAACAAAGGCCATAGAGCGCCAAAACTACGGTGAGTGTGTGAGAGATGCTTATGGGAGAGATGATGTGAGAGTGTGAATTTTTGACCATGTGTGGATTACATGTCAGATGTAGGTGTTAAGTATTGCTCCGCTTTTATCCAATATCACCGAACTCCTCATGTAAATATCTCATCCTGGATCACCTCATCGCTCACACTTGTAGATACTCACTTGTTATCGTCCGCCAAGCACGTTAGCCTGTTCACCCTCCTGTCACCTTTCTTATCCTGGTCCATCTCATCGCTCATACCTGTAGATAGCTTTTAACTACCACACACTCTCCAGGGGGGAGCACTGTGGCGGCAATATCGTCAGGGCCACTAGCGCCGAAGCGCGCGTGCAAGACAAATCGAAATCTCGCGAGCTCTGGTTCTCCTGCTGAGCAGTTGCGTACTTTGTCTCCTCGCAACAGTGCATTGCAAGCCTGATACTTACGGGCACTTGTTGGCGGTGGCGGCTTCATCGATGTCGTTGTGGTCGACGTCGACGTTGTGCTGGACGAAGTCGACGTTGTGCTGAATGAGCTCGAGGTGTCTGAGGTGCCGTTCTTCGAATTGGTAGTACGTAGGTCGGGTTCACCTGTAAAACACAAAACGTAAGCGTAAAAACTAGATTCAAAATGCACTTTGGAAGTTGGCACATATGAAATGCGATAGCATTAGATACCAAAGATAAAGCATAGATAGCACTAGATAGCAAAACGCACACATATAAAATTGTCACAACCACTACAATATGTTTCCCGTACTCCGTTCTTATCAGGGATTGCAACCAAAACTGAACCCGAACACAATACCGCTAAACCGGAACCGAACTGAAACTGAATCGAAATAAATTTAAGCGGTTACAGGCTCGCTAAACGATTCAGACCTAATGTGAACTGTGACGGATCGGAAGTGAGATTTACACAGCGGATTGAGCCGCGTTCTCAAACAAATACGAAACCGAAACTGAAGAAAGGAAAACAGCTACCCAAGTGCGCGAGGTATTTCCTTCTCGGTGTTATTTCGAACATTCAGTTGTGTTAGGCCTTTTTGGCTACTTTAGGTTTCTTTCTGTCACTACCACCTCCAGCACCGCCTTGTACGCGAACTTCGTCATCCAGCAACCCCCAAATTTTTCGTTTTGGTTTTCAGCTTTCAATAACGGCCCGTCTCTGAGCAAGTTATAACAAGGTGTGTGCGATGAGTGAACATAGAGTGTGTATTACAGCATAGACAAGCAAGTATGCCACGTGGCAGTTGTCTGAGTCATATTCTGGACTCATATTCTTGCGGAATGCTCCAGAATATGACTCAGACAACTGCCACGTGGCATACTTGCACCGATTGTGACGTCACCCAGGAAACCTATTTAAGCAATATGCTACCCTTGTACCTCTTTTGTCCTCACGAAGACAGTGTCACTGTCGAAACGTCGACCATTCTTTTTTTAATCTATGTGTTAAATTGCCCATTAAATAAATTAGTTTTTGTTAGCGTTCCTGTAATCTGTAGTCCAAGTCTTATTACTTCACTTTTATATAACACCACACCTGTGAAATAATAAGTCCCAAACGTTGCCACACCAGCATTGGACAACTGTTTCGGACTTATTGGGCCTTCATCAGCAATGCATAGGTGGGCGACGGTTGAGCGAGTGGCGTCGGAAGGTCACGTGGAACGTGATGTCCTCCCGTCAGGGTGAGCCTGACTCACCCTGACGGGAGGACATCACGATAACCGGCATCGGACTTATGTTCAACGTGCAGCCAAAGAGCCTATGCTATTTTTTTTTCACTATATATATATATATAGTGAAAATTGGAAATCGTAACGATGTGCTTGCGATAGGTATATACGATGTACGATAGGTATATAATATCGGTGCTGCCGACATTGCAGTGGTTCACCTCAACATTGTGTTATAGATCCGCATATCAGCTGCAACATTACGGTACCCTGCCTGCACCCCTACATGATCCATTACGTAACGCCACCGCGCAAAGCATGCTCGTGGGCATGAACTTCTGAAGGTGAGCGTTATTCGGGATTCCCGGCAGAGCATTTCCTTTTTTTTTGGAGATCAGTTCTTTTTGTTCCTGGATTCGTCAAGTGCATTTGCAGTTTCATTTCGATTGCACTTATTTCTCTTTCGTTAATGACTGTGGAAATATTCGAAGTTGGAAGTGTGCGCTGCATTGAAACAAACGTTGTATCGCCCCTGGGGAAGATAAGCAGGCCTCTCCCCGCTCCGTATTCCTGCGGTCCGGTCTTTGCGCCCCTCTTCGGAGAGCAGTATATGGGACCGCCCAGTCCTAAAACAGCTTCTTGCAGGAAAAGTGCACTATCGGCTCACCCTTGTTGCGGCTCGCTTGCTCGAGCTGCTTGCTCGTCAATAGTGTTCCCAACGGCCTTAGCCAATCGCAAACGTGCTTTCAGCTGTCATAGCCATAGAGACGGGCTACCGGTCCTCTTGGGAGAAAATGGTGCCGCAAAATTTGGGCGCGTAGGCGGAAATAATGGGATAACTGATGTTCTGAGGCTGGAACAAGATAGAAGCGACAATCACATACAAGGCCTCAAGTTGCCTAAGAAATTAACGATGAAAGATGAAAGTCACTGAAAAGGTTAGCCAGCTAAATATGGGAGCCTCGCTGTGGACAGCCGAAGAAACTGATCCTTGCTACCAGGTGCTATCATTCGACCCCGTGATTTGTTCAAAGTGGGAGACAGATGTTAATGAACAATAAAAGCTGTACATCATTAAACGAACATGAAAGCGATTACCGGTACACGGACAACGCGGAACATAAAAGACATCAGTGGAGTACAGAAAACGAGATTTCGCGAAGTCGGGAAAATGGTAAATTCTGGTCGTGGTAAATTCCTTCGCGGGCTGTAACTGCCTCTTCGGTTTTGTCTCGATAATAATCCAAGGGAAGAGGCATTTACAGCCTCCGAAGAAAAAAACAAGGGTCACGCCGAAACGGCAGGTGGAAGGAAGCCACGGTTCAAGGGAGCGTCCACTAAAGGACTCCCAAGACAGAGCAACCACCAATAGGGAGAAGACGAGCATCTGTGTTCACTCCGTGCTCATTTTCCCACTTTCTCAGAAGCGACCGAGAAGCGATCGACGGTGTCGCATTAGACACTCTAAACTGTACTGACTGTACGGCGCCCCCGAAATCATAACGTTTGTGTGACGCCTGGGCTGTTCACGTCCATTTGGGACACGTTTGGGACGCGGTTAAGCAGTCGCATCTGGTTCTTCACAGCTGGTATGAAAGCAAAGCAGTATTCAAAAGCAAAGTAGCCCAGCGACATATTCCTATTACCGGTAGTGAGCGCGCTGGTGGAGGCGTACAGAAAGACAGATGCTATGAAGCGCCGAATTAACTTCGCCACTGAGATTCGCACACCTATTTCGCTGCATGTGCTGCTTTTCGCTACTGTGCCGTTACAATGACAGCGCCGTTTTTATCTGCGCATGCCCTCCCCTCTGAGTAGCTGTTCCTGATTAATTATGCCCTGCAAACGCCCAAGCAACCCACTTTCCAGGAGAGCAAGTGGGATCCCACAGCGTCCGCCTGTTATTCGTGCACCATGGTTGTTACGGCTGTTGGATTGGTGTGGTCTTGGCTGGAGGGGTATCTGAATAACGGCAACGGCATTGTTTCAAGGTAACGTGCTCAAATGATGCGGGAAGGCCATGAACCTGCCCTTTCCGAAGCTTCTACTGATAACTGCAGAATGGTTGACCCTTATTCCTCCTCCACATCTTCCATTAAAGTGACGAAGAACCGCGCCACTTCTTCCCGGTAGCGGGCCGCCGGTTTTAAATACTAGAAGATATACAGAGTGAATCGCATCTTAACCTATCGCATCCGAAAACGTACCGTGCATTGCAACAAAATGCACAGACATTACACTAATTAGTGCCGGACTTTAGGTGTTATCGTTGAACGGCGATAAGACTGCACAAGATTTCCTCTTTGAGGGATAACATCGCTGCACAGTAGCTTCAGTACTGTCAGTTTCAGGAATTTTATATATGATTATTACATAATACGGAAGAAAACGGAGAGTGGTACGACTTCTAGTCGTAATAGACGAAAATGGAGGAAAGGGGAGCTTTACAAACTAACTATTACTATCTGTTTCATGTTTTTCACGTACTAGGAATGTGCATCTACAAGCCTAGTAGCAAGTTACACCAGTCTCAAGCAACAAGCCTGTTACCCGGTAGATGAACAAGCTGTTCCGAGTGTCTACACTTTCTGGTCGGGCATACCTTGCTCCTTTCGTGCTAGGTTGTCTGTAGTAAACCACACAGTAGATCATTTTACACCTTTATTTGCTCAAAAAAGGTGTATTCTTATAAAAACACCATTTTCTATGCCGCAAAGGGTGCAAGAAGAGCATTACTAAAGGTGTAATATCGACATACACCACGTTTTATTCAATGTCGACCATTAAGGGTGTAAAGTGGGGCGTTGAAACAGGTGTTTACCGCCTAATACACCTTTTTTACACCCCATTTGAATTGGGAATATAGGCTACTGAGGGTGCCCGAAGTCTCTTCAAGGCTCGGCACTCACGTTGGTCCCACAGTGTTACCAAGCTAACGAGGCGTGCCTGCGACGCATTGCGCTCCGGTTTAGGTTCTACGATGGAACCACGGCTGGTAGTCTGCCGTGTTCAGGATGGTGCTTGCCATAGAAGCAAGAACGTCGAACTGTATGTCTCGGCCACTGGTCTCGGCATGCTCCCGCGGAACCTTGTATTACACTAGCTATTTGTGAGGGATATTTGCCAGCAAATAATTCCATCATTAAAGGTGTTTTCAATAGAATACTCCACTTTTAAGGGTGTTTTTGTTTTCAAACGCCCATTAAAACTGTTTTATTAGGAATACACTTAACTAAAGGGTGCATTAGAAAACACCCATCATTTGAGTATAAAGGCAACACCAAAAAGGTGTGCGCCATGGGACAAGCTATTTACACGAAAAAAGTGTAAAAAAGTTTACTGTGCACCGAAACGTGTTTGCGTACGGAAGGGATTTGTGTATGAAATGCTCTTCCGCTTGCATGATCTCACAGGTGATCAGTGATTCAATCTTGTGGCTCGACAGCTACATCAGCAGCCTTCAGCTTCAGCACCAGGTTTGCTTCCTGAGCAAACCAACTGCCTGACACTGCGCAGTGTTTTTTCCCTGGTTCGGCGTCTGAGGCGTCCAGGTTTTCGGTATGTCTTGATGTCAGAATCCCCTCGAAGTATGCTGTATTCCCCTGTGAGCACCTATTGACTACTGAAAGTAGGATACCAATAGATGGTCCATATTCGGTGTTGCTCGACTGGTGACGGTGGCCAGTTTCTGTACATGTACATGAAGCTCTCCATGTATGTTAACCTACATTACCCACAGCTGCTGATGAAGCTGCAGACACTGTTTGACAAAAAGCCTCAGCCACCTAGCCATGTATGGCCACCTCAACTGCCGTACAGCACCTTCGGACGGAGGCATTCACACCCACTCAATCTTGTTGCAGGTTGCCAGCCTGCCAGCATACTTCTTGACCCAGTCTTCGTCTCATTGGACTGCACGTAGACTCCAAAAGGAGTTAAGTAATATCTCCAATATATCGGAGGGTAGATCGTGCACAAAGTTCCTTGGTTTCTCTGTTTGCTCAGGCAGCGCTCATCGCTTGAAAATGCTGAACCGACCTTCCCAAAGGGGCATAAGGGTTGAAAGACTCCTTGAGTATTATGTGGCGTGTGCCTTTACACAGACATTGTGGAAACTTGTGAAACCAGCACTTCCCAATGACCGACTGCCACGAACCAATGTTGGCTGCGCGACACTACGTGCAGAAGAAACCGTGCATACATTTCTTCTCACGAAAAAAAGAAAGAAAATAAAACAAGAAAGCTTCAACAACAAAGCTTGTTGCCTGGTTGAACGGTGAACACCAATGCTTCCGGTCTTTTTCTTTAAGTTCTCGTGTCACTTTAGTTTCACCAAGTCACCAAGTCTGAGGAGCTGTTCTTTCTGGTGGTTAATTGCAGGAGAATGACAGGCATATCCTGTAACCTTTCGGACATGACCACCGCGTCCTGAATGCGGCGACTAATTGCTTCCGAGAGAGCCCTGGGGACCGGTGTGTAAGCCTTAGCAATCGCCGCTGCCTAATATAGCGGACTTAACAGGACGGAAGAGAACGCAGACACACAACATCAGCGCGCTTCAGAACCGGTCTTCTGTACGTGGAATTGACCGTCACAGGGTTTCTGAATTTCATCATGATGATGCAGAACAATATGGGCATGGAGAGTACGAGAAAGACAACGTGTCTGTGTTTTGCCCCAGCATATACGACAAGACGCAAGTCAAACACCCGTTCTGAATTTCACAGCCCGTAAAAGAGTGACGCATAAGCAGCTGCCGGTTCTACAGCTCGTTTATTACGCGCGTTGAGGGGAACGTGGTCCCGTTGAAAGGGACGATCTAGTACCCCTGCCCCTTTTAAGAAGTGCACCATTCGAATGTCCATTGTTGAAAATTGAAATTTTCAGCCCCCATTTTTCTCTATAGTCGCGTTTACAAGGGCGCATACGTCGACTGAAAGCAACAGTCGACTGATCGCAAAGATCGACTTGGGACAGTTTACATGGCAGGAAGCGATGCGCCTTAGTCCGCCGGGCAATTCAGCCGACTCAGTCGATGACAGCGCCGCCAAGGCACTAAAGTGGTCACTTCGCAATTGCATACTGGTTTATCAGCGTGTTACTTCCTTTACTGCACCTATAAACATTAAAGCCTTCTACCAACGGCCCAGTCAATAAATCTACACCTGGAACGAGTCTTGTTTTGGCTGCATTGCATGCCAGTCTGGCAACAGCCCTATACTGACCCCCACAAGCACCATCGCACCATCCATCCGTCGCCATATTTATGTTGCGGGCGGAGCACGGCGGCAGATGCGGTTGTGACATAGCGGAAACCGTCGGCACAGTCGACTTGCTCGGTTTATATGGCAAAGGCGAGACGACGCCAGTCGTCTGATCTACGCCAACGTAGCGACTTATTTCTGCTGCGTTGACGTCCCCTTTAGGTTGATGTAGACGGGTTTACATGGAGAGGGGTGATCGACCTATCTCGCCCAGTCAACTTATGTCGCCTTCATGTAAACGCGCCTCATGAGCGTATTCAAGGAGCAGTTTCGGAACGAGTTCCTCCTCGCAGCTTGCAGCACGAACGCAGCATAGTGATAAGAGCCTTTTGGAATACATTCGGGCGATTCAGGAACTGTATCGAAGAGCGTACCCTCTCGTAGACGAAAAAGAGAAGGTGGCACGCGTTATCCGACAGTGCCACCCTCGGTTCAAGCCATATTTACGGGGTCGAAGGTTTACTTCCCTGTCGTAGTTAGCTACAGAAGCGCGCAGCATTCAGGCCGACTTGCTAGCTGAACTGCGTTACCGCCCACCCCCTAGACCGGAGGAGACTCTTGAGTCTAGTTGTGCATGGGGCGGACCGGTACAGGCAACGGAGCTGCATCCCCGTTGGCCTGCAGGACCGAATAGCGGAGCGTCGGCAGGTCCTTCACACCGCTCACTCGATCCTTTTGCCCACGAGCAAAGGAACCGAGCGAGGCTTGTTGAGAAGACTTTGAGCGCAGGACAGACCGATAGCGAACGTCGCCGAACGTCAGGATACCGGCGCAACGACAGGACTGAGGGATCAACCCCACCGCGCTTTAATGGACTAAACGTTGGGAGACCGCGTTGTTACGGCTGCGGGGAACACGGGCACATCCGTCGGGACTGCCCGCATTGTACATCGGCCACCCCCGAAAGAACCCCCCAGGGAAACTCGGAACGCCGACGGCGGTAACCGCAGATTACGCAACCCCGTCGTCGGCCGGACCGAACATTTATGAGAGGCAAGTTACTTTTAACCGTGCTATCTTTTCTGATAATACAGTGGCCTCGGTCCCACTTGCGTGCCGATTGCAAGATGACATCTGCAACATTGGACCGTTCATCGTGGTGCGCGTTCTGGGCAAAGACGTTGCAGGTTTCGTGGACACCGGAGCAACGATCGGCGACACCAAATACGATGGTGCCGGGAGCGAAACATCTCTGTACGGACGACCAGGACTCGTCTAAGGCTCGCCTCTGATGCAGTTGTACCTGCCGGTGGCGCGGTACGCCTTACCTTGACTGTCGATGGACATCGGGTCAGACAACGCTTCGTTTACCTTCTTGGACTGGCAGGAGCAATGATCCTGGGACGTGCCTTCATTATCCAGATGGGACCTGCCCTGGACTTGCGTCGCGGAGGCTACCAGCATGCATGCAGCAGTACTTCCCATTCCTGGAGTGGACAACCCCTGGCGCGGACCAACGCCGGACTGGTGAGGGAACCCCGGACGACTGCTCAAAGCGAAACAGGGAACCGACTGGCAACAGCGATGAACATAAGCAGCAAGCCGCCGGAGTATTTCGCGGTGCTGGACCATTACTGCCCGTTGGAACACAGAATCATCACGGAACAGAATAGCGAACGCCTGTAGGTGCAACTGCTGCCTTCGATGAGGGTCTGCGAGGATGTCCAGGAACCTCAGAGAAACGAGAGAAATGCTGGAGCAAGCATTGCTAGCCTTTTCTCGGATGTTTACGGAAAAACCAGGTTTGATCGACGTCTTGGAACACGGCATAAACACCGGCGACGCGAGGCCTTGGAGATGCAACCCGCGGCCGCTCAGCGTCCACAAGCGCAAGTTGCTCGATGTTGCGCTGAACGAAATGATAGAGACGGGTGCTGTGAGACCCTCGCGCAGCCCGTGGGCCTTTCCGGTGGTACTCGCTCCGAAGGAAGATGGAACCGCAAGATTATGCGTGGACTATCGCCGGTTGAACGAGGTGACGTTGAGAGATTCCTATCCGTTGCACTCTATATAGACTCCCTCGTACACGCTGGAGTGTACGAGGTGTACGAGTGTATCTTGGACTGCAGTCGAGGATTCCTGCAGATACCGATAGCACCTAATGATGTCGAAAAGACAGCCTTTACCTGTCATAGGTGATTGTTTGAGTTGGTTCGGCTTCCCTTCGGACTGTCCAATTCCCCGGCTAGTTTTCAGCGAATGATGGACGAGGTGCTTGGCGATGCGAAGTACAACTTCGCCATGGCTTATATGGATGATTATATGTAATTCCGTGTTAGCGCCTCGAAGCAACTGTGGCTATGAGCGGCGTATAGACGTGGACAGATGAAGAGAGGACAGCAGGAAGGAGTGGGGTACAGGGGGGTTAGTATGCGTCCTGAGCCGACTTCAAGGGGAACTGTGCCGACATTCGTCTGGAAAGTCTTCGGAAAACCCAGGGATAACCTTAGACAGCACAGCCGGTGACAGGATTCGAACCCGTGTCACCTCCCAGTCTCGGCGTGGAAAGCGATTACTCTAACCACTATGCCACGGGAGCAGGTAATAATTTTTTCACGTTCATTCCAGGAACACCCTTCACACCTGATTGTGTACGTTGGGACGTATGCAAGCTGCTGGGTTGACGGTCAATCCTCGAAAGATGCAGTTGGCGACTAACCGCATCGACTTGCTCGGGTTGACAGTGGAGTCCGGCACGGTCAGGCCGAACGAGGACAAGCTAAAGGCTATCCTAGACTACCCTCGCCCGCAGGATGTAAAGCGCTTGCAGCGCTTCCTTGGTATGATTGGATTTTATAGACAATACATACCGCGGTGTTCAGACATGACGCAGCCAGTAACCTGGCTATTGCGGAAGGGTGCGCGCTGGTCATGGGGAGAAGTACAGGAGAATGCATTCTCCGCCCAGACGGAAGCGATAGCGCAGATCACCTGTATATCTCCCAGATCTTAAAGCAGTACAGAGGGCCATCAAAAAAAAATAAAATAAAAAAAATTCAGATTACGACATCTGATGAAAGTGTGTGTGTCATTATACCGAATAGCGCGAAAGGTTTTGATGTGTGCAATTTGCTTCCCAGAAAAAAAAAAAAAAAAACCTCACATAAACATAGCTCCGCGCCTTCACCCTTAACTCGCCACTGAAGCTATAATGAGGATGATGAGGTATGATGGCACGTCACCGATGACAGCATAAGGAGACTCGTTCTGATTTGCCGGTCAGTGGGGGTCAGCGCATTGTCCCTTTGCCGCCGTAAACCTGTTTTGCCACTTTTCCCGGAGAATTGGGGATAGAAGGAGCGGCCGAAGCATTACCGAGCAAGGAGAAAGGCTTTATCAGAACCCCGAACAGCCGAGTAGCAGACGACAGCGGCGTAGCCGACAACATTTCTCTAGGCCAATCAGGGAGCGTTCTCCTTATAGCGTCAGCGCGAGGTTCCAGGCAGATCACAGGCTGGTACTGCTCTTCACCACCGTTGCGCACGGTCGCTTTTTGCGGCGTATTTTAAATTCAATTTGTGCGATAATTATGACTGTGGTGTAAATTACTTCGCATGGTGCATCTTACTGGCAAACTAGGAAGAATCATAGACCGTGCTGATACAGGTAGAACGATGTGAAAGCAGCTGAACTCTCAGCCTGAGAATATTATTTTTGGCGCCAGCGTATCTCGACGTTTACCTGCAGCAGAATCAGACCTCGGAACACTCGTCCAAAGTTTATATATTGTATCACGGCAGCCTTGTCCGCGTAGTAGGTATGCACATACATTATCACGTAGAATAATTTGAATACAGCACCCGTTCGGGTGAATTTCGTTTATTTATCGTCTTTTACGTACTACATTTTAAACCGGTGTTCATTTTCATTCTGCGGTAAAAGAATGAAAGGAAAACTGTCTCTGATGAGACTTGCGGATGAAACATGGCGTGGCGGGATCCTTGAGCGAAAGTTCGGGGAGTGACGTATGCTGTAGGTTCGGGGGTCTCGTCGTGAGACAGAAATAATGCGACGGACTCGATGGAAAGCGTTGCTGTACATTAGCTCGGTTCCCGGGTGTTTGTGCGCTGAACTGAACTTTTTTGAACATTGCAGTAGCAGTGAGATAGTTTCCTTGGCTTTGTCGCATATTGCGTTCACTTCATCTGCTTTCTCTTTTCCCCATGTGGTGTAACCCCCGCTCGCACATTGCGGCCTCCCTAAGGTTCATGTGTCAGTTTTGGAAACACTGAGGTATACTAATATTGTTACATGTGACACATTGTAGTGTACTGCAGCCAGCTTCACCGTTTGACTGATAATTTGCACGGTTACTTCTTTAATATTATTTGAATAACCTTGATCTGATGCTGTGCCATTAAATAGGACAGAAATCCATTGCGGTTTGTAAGTATTTTTCCTTTACGAATATGCTTTAGTAGAAATGCTTTTTAGAATATGCTTTAATATCGGACATTGGAAATACATAATTGGATACAATGTATCAGCTTGAAAATTGCTTCAGGTGAGTTTCAGTGAAATTCGTTGTCCTTCTACGATGGCTGTTCAAGTCAAAGCGGGCCTTTCTGTCTCCTGAGTGTACAAATGGTCTGCGTTACTTCTTTTTCGTCATTTCCACACGCGGCAGGCCTCCGCGTTCACCATGCGGTGGCCCAAAGTTTGCACAAAACAGAAGACACGTGCTGGACAAGACGGCAACAACGAGGTGAGCGCGCACATCAAACAGCGAATTGTTATGAAGTTTCTCGTGAATGAAGGCACAAAGACATCTGAAATTCACAGAAGACTTCAGACTCAGTATGGCCAGGATACACTTAGCCGCAGCAAAGCATTTGAGTGGTGCAAACGGTTCCGAGACGGCCGTACAACAGTGCAGGAGGATCCCGGCCGGGGCGGCTCAGAGTCCAGTGTCTGAGTTCATGAGAACATCACTTGTGGAGAAAACTTATGGAACGCCTGATCCTCAAGGACCGACGGATAACATGTCTCGAACTGGCTCGAAAGACGGACCTTTTTGTGGGAACATTGAAATGAACAACTCCAGCTTACGAAAGTTAGTGCCCATTGGGTTCCGAGGCAGCTCGCCGTGTTTCACCGGCAGAGAAGACTGGAAATCTCCCAAGAGCTAAGGCACCGTTTCGACACTGAAGGACAGCTGTTCCTTGATCGGCGATCAAGTGATCATCACGTGCGATGAAACGTGGGTGCACCATTTCACTCCTGAGTCTCAACGCACATCAAAACAGTGGGAGCATCCGGCTCGCCAGCTCTCGAGAAGTTCCGAAGCACCTCGTCTGCGGGTAAGGTCATGGCCACGGTTTTCTGGGACAAACACGGTTTTCGGGGCTGGCGTTGTTCATCTTGATTTTCTGCCCAGTGGTACACCATCAATAGTGCATATTACTGCCAGGTTCTCAGGGATGTGCATAAGGCGCTGAAGCATAAGCGGCCGGGCTTCACACCAAAGGAGTCCTCCTCCTACAGGACAATGCACGCCCGCATACTGCGCATCTCACGACACAGAACTTGGCTGGGAGTTGCTGCCACATCCCCCTCACAGTCCAGACCTCGCCCCCAGCGATTTCCATCTCTTCGGGCCACTATAGCGAAAGCGAGATTCATTGCGTGTGATAGAATCCCGAACTACGAATTTTTCTTTTAAGTTTCGTTAGGAAAGTAAAACAGCCTTTAAAGTTGAGCATCGCCTTCAAAATTTATTTCGCTCTGAGGACGCTTTCAAATTTATTCGGATGGTTATTCTGTTAGTTGAGTGACTTGAGCGTCACTTGAGCCTTCTGTGTGTGGCGGAGCCGCTCCAAAGACTGTTTTGAGATTTTGTACCGAAAAATGGTTGTAAGTATAGGTAAGGAAAAAAATACTGTCTGTCATTTCTTGTGGTCTGTGTATACCGACATCAACGTCATCACCACGTTACACAGGTCCCTATTGAAAGCCAGTCACAAACGCTGACGTCTGAGATGGACCTGACTTGCTGTTATTGTTAGTCATTTTGTGGCTAACTAGAGGTCTTAATCGCATCAGTCTCACAAATCAGTATTTATGAGCTGCATTTACTAGCGACCTGGTCCCAGAAATTGAGGTACGGTACCCGACATAGGATTACGGGACACGACATCGGCGCAATTTTTCTTCAGCGTGATACTGTGGTCGTCTACATGACAGGAGAAGTGGAAAACAGAAGAACAATCCGTTAATGCTTCTGCTTTCTACTTGTCCTCACGTGTCAGCGGCGGCACTGTCACGCTGAAGAAAAAGTACGCCGACCAGGCGTCCTTTAAACTTTTGTCAGGCACTGTATCCTTAACATAAAGGTAACGGGAATATACTTCATTAAGGCTACGATAGCCTTTAAGCAGAGGGTACGGAATTCAAGGCAACAGTAACCTTAACAGAAAGGTAACGTGATAATTCCACAAGCCTCTACATAAGGGTTACACTTTGTAAAACGGACCGTAACCCTCAAGGTAACCGTGATATTTTAAGAGGTACACCGTAGCTTTTATTCAAAAGAAACGAAAGGGAACAATTTAACAGTTCTAAATAGAGTTATTGGCAATTTTTTTGCCTTTACTATAAGGGTACGAAGCTAAGAGTCTGGCGTCGGTGGCTGTGGAGACTCGCTGTCTTCCTCGATGTAATTTGTCTGTGTTTGTAGTTTGTGTGAACTTTGTGTGTCTGCGGGTTGTTGTTGGAGTGTTGTCGTTTACTGTATGTATATGCGTGGGTGCAGTGGTCGTTGTGGTCCCCTTTGATGCCATCGTGTGTTCAGGGGGTTTGCGATGCTGGCACTTAAAGTGTGAGCTGGTTGAGGATGTTGTGTTTGAGCGTTTGTCAGTGCAGGACGGAATCTATGGACCATTAGGTGTTTGAAGCTGTGTGCCATAGCTCGTACGCCTGCGTGGTTTGGGTGGATGCCGTCCCGAGCGAAAGCTGCGTGCGTGAAAACCATAACGTTGGCGTGTGCCTGACGCATGTGGACGAGGTGGTTGTTGACAGCGTGTTCCTTCCTGTTGAACTCTTATAGTCATGTGCGCTGGTGTGTGTGTGCTCGTGTTTGTTCTGTCGTCGGGGAAGTGCCGCTGTCAGTACTGTAGAGGACGATGGTTTTCCTCCACACGAGTCCTAGCCGGTGATGATGGGGAACGTCCCAGCGAGCAGATGGTCGTGGCCTCACGCTAGTACTATGTCGGGCTAGAAGCCCGCCATACTAGGACGGTGCCGGTAGAACTGGCTGGCAAGCGCTGTGGAGCGCGCCAGCGGAAGCACATCTTCATCGTCGTCCACGGGCCGCCACATTACTACCCCCCTCAAACGCGGAGCGGTGTAGATCTAGCGGTTGAGGGTCGCGTCGATACGTGAAGAGGAGAAAGAAGGGCGACACGTGGAACAGGGACGGATAGGAGTTTTGTTCATGTGTAGTAGCAGCGAAATGAATGGCGCGAGCAAGCGCTCACCGGGCGTCCAGGCGCGGGTCGAAGTGGCATGGGCGAGAGGGCGACAGTACCGCGACCGGTACGTGAGCGGTTAGCTCTGATGGTTGTCGCCTGTGAATTGCCGGGGAGGACCGTCTTGGAGCACGGAGAGACCGGGAGTAGGACTCACTGTGGCCTCCGTTCGTGCCCCGGGTGGAATTGTGGTCCCAGGGCCTCTTGCCTGCCATAAGATGGTTGGCTATTGGGTTGTCGAAGACCAGAACCATTGTGGAAGGCAGAGAGAGTGACCATGGCGTGGTGTGGTGCGGGAGCGGCCTCGTGATATGCCAGGTCTTGAATGCTGAGCGAAGAGCATCACCGCTTAGCGAGTTCTCGGAGGAACTATGCACCGTGCCTTCAGTGATGGCTTCCGGGGTAATTCGCTGGTCGTGGGAAAATTTGGGATGGGGAGGGGCCGAATTACCCCGAAAGTGGTGTTCTTTATTCCTGTCACCAAATGTTGAGGACGATGGTCTTCCTCCACACGAGTCCTGACCGGCGATGATGGAATGTCCCGGTGGGCAGATGGTCATGGCGGAAGCACGTCTTCATCGCCGTCCACGAGCCGCCACAGTACTATCTCAGCGCCTGGTCTGTTGTTTGTGATGGAGGACACTAGTACTTCGAATTCCTGGATGAGGTGTTGTGCTGTCGACCATTTGATGTCCCTTTGTCATTCATCCCTACGTGGAGAATGAAGTGCTTGATGTTCGGTGGGGCGGCGGTTACATGTGTCATTATGTCTCGTATTCTTGCGCCGTTTGAATAATGTATGTCAGGTCCGTGCTCTCCGTGCGATGGGATGTGAATGTGATTTTTTCAACTCCAGATAAGTTGAAAAAATTGTTCGGGATGAAGCCTGTCGATGATGCTGTTGTTGGTACGTGTACTATTAAACATAGGAACCCGCCATTACAGTGTACAACAAATGTAGTCTATAAGATCCCGCTGTCGTGCGGGAAGTATTACGTCAATGAAAGACTAAAAGAGCATTCATATAATGTGGACAAGAAAAGAGAAGGATTGTTGGCCCTCCACTGCAAGTCAGGTGGGTGTGCACCGAGGGTTTCAGACACGATCTGCGTGTCAAGGTCTTCTTGTCGATTGACCTGGGAGACAGTGGAGGCAAACGCAATTGATAAGTTGGGTGATGAATGTGTGGCGACGCCGTCGACCAACCTATCCGGAAAGGAGATATCATTTCATGATAGGCAAGCCTCATTTCTCCGGCGGCAGTGCGACGGCAGGTTTTTGTGGGTTCTGTGTGGCCTTATGTGTCTATGTACATTTCTCCAAGAAAGCGCCAGTTTGTTCCCTTCTGTGTCCGTGTGTTTTTCGCGCTACTCTGCTACAAATAAATTATTATTGTTGTTGTTTTACGTAAAGCGGCCATGGTAGGGTTTTGCGACAGTGGAGTCGTGACTTTTTCCTGACCAAGAAAAGAGGGATGTTCCGTGGAGTGGCTTGTGAGAGCCCCGTTTAACGAGGTTTGTAATGGATTGCTGGATGAACTTGACAGACTCGCCCCGTGGTTGGTCTAGAAGACGGCTGAATGTAAACGCGAGGGGTATAGCAGCGGTCTGTCCGCCGGGGAAGTTTGGGAATAGTGGAGGTGGCAATAGCAGCGGTGTTGGCACCACCATCGGTCTGAAGTGTCAAGTGCAGGTTGCAGTACAGTGCAGTTAGATTATTTTTGGGACGTGTGCAAGTGTTGTGTGCCACGCTATGACGTCGAGAAAAATTCCAGAAGATACCCAGCCGACAAGAAGACGTCTCAGGCCTCTTCGAAGAAGCTTCGCACTTCCCCACCCCTGCAGCTAAGTGAAGTTGACGAGACTGACGTAAAAATGGTTCAGTTAGGTTGCCTGCCTAGCAATTTTGAGTTTAAGGATTTGTACAACTTGTTGGGTAGCTGGCGATTGTGATTTTAAGAAGCAGAGATCATTTTTGTGCATCTGGTGGAGAAGCCTGAGTGACGAGTTCATTTTAAGTTTCTTGAGCGTAGAGTGTTCTTAGAATTTGATATTTTTTGCTATTTGCTATAGATCCATCGTAGTAAACTAGCACTGCAACGAGGACTGAAAGGGGAGAAGACAAACACTCCGCTAGACTTCCAACGACTAACGTCACGGGGTCACTATGCGTCAGCCAGGCAATGTTCCTGGAGAAGTGGGACAAAGGGATTTGATGTGTAGACTGGAATGTGACACGTGGATGATTACAACGGAGGCAATCATAAAAGGAACACGTTTCGGTGTCAATAAAATATGTTGTTGGAAGTCTAGCACAGTATTTGTTTTTCTTCTCCCCTATCAGTCCTCGTTGCAGTGCTAGCTTACTACGATAGGCTCTTGCTGAGCTCCAGACCGCGTCAGGAAAGCTAGGTTTAATTGCAAGAGGCAAAAGGATTGAGGATCAGACGATGTTCGCTTCCAGCCCCGGGGAATATAGTTAGATTTTCGTTTGATTTCGCGTCCTACGGCCGTGCTGCGCCGCGGCTCCCGCGTAGACACACATTTCATGCTCCTTCTGTTGAATCTTCCATTGTTGGGCTGCCGCATCGGCAACAAGTTTACCGGACAGAAATATCCTTGACTGGAAAAAGTCCACAGAAAAAGCACGCGTTCTCGCGGCTAATGGCGTTCGTTGATCTATTTCCTTGTTTGTGAAATATGTGCAAACGATATGTAAATTATGTTGATAATTACATTAGCATCATCTGCTCACTGACATATTCATACACATTACTTCTGTAATGTTAGTTCAGGTGTGCTGTACAATTATGCACATGTCGTAATTTGCCTGGAGCACGTTTTCAATTTGTGTACCACCCCTGTATTGCATGCATGAGAGCTCAAGGAAAATAAATGACGATGATGATGATGCTTATGGTAGAATTTTTTCCCGCTCCCTTAGTCGAAAAATAGTTCCGATGCCACTGCGTACCCCCATTCCTCTGCAGGTCGGTACGTCCAGGTACAATTCCTGAAGCACTTACCGTGCGACGTACTTAGGTCCCCGTGTTCGGAGGTAGTAGTCGTTGCTGCGGAAGAACAATCAATCGATTTCAGTCCACCTGAAGGATCCATTTGGCTTATGTCTCCCGACCACATGACCAGGAGCGGATCTAGGGGTGTCTAGGGGTCTACACCCTCCAAATCTCAGACTTGAAGATGCGGTTCAATGGGCAAATCCTAGTACGCACGTGGCACTTGTCCATAGCGAACCCACCCACGGGAAAATCCTAGATCCGCCCCTGCACATGATGGCAGCTTAGCTGCCTTTGCAAGGATCGCCGGTGATTTTATATGGTCGTGATTGTGATTGTCTATAGGTTGCGTTTAAGTATTGCTTTGATGACAAACAAACCGATCATATCGCCCTCAAATGTCCACTGCCAAGTATATCTAGCAGTTTGCTGCAACTTTTCTTTCCCCGCTCCCTTAGTCGAAAAATAGTTCCGATGCCACTGCGTACCCCCATCCCCTCTGCAGGTCGGTACGTCAAGGAACAATGCCTGAAGCACTTACCGTGCGACTGACTCAGATCGTCGTTTTCAGGGGTGCTAGTCGTTCCTGCGGAAGAACAATCAATCGATTTCAGTCCACCTGAAGGATTCACTTGGCTTATGTCTCCCGACCACATGACCAGGCGCGGATCTAGGGGTGTCTAGGGGTCTACACCCTCCAAATCCCACACTTGAAGATGCGGGTCAATGGGCAAATCCCAGTACGCACGTGGCACTTGTCCATAGCGGACCCACCCACGGGAAAATCCTAGATCCGCCCCTGCACATGATGGCTGCTTAGCTGCCTTTGTAAGGATCGCCGGTGATTTTATCTGGTCGAGATTGTGATTGTCTTTAAGTTCCGTTTAAGTTGTAGAATTCCCCAATGAGCGACGGAGTCACAAGTGCATACAACCGTCCCAAACCGGGACTCATTCTAGAAGAACTTTATTCCTTTTTCGTCTTCTTCCCCCACCTAACACCGTCGGCCCTTCTTCCTCGTCCACATTACTCCCCCGCTGTTGAATCCATCCCTCCGTGGATGGTACGGAACGATATTCCCTATGGATGCTTTCTCTTCGGTTCCCTTGGATCCCATATAGACTATGGCCTTCACAGCTCCGTTATGGCGGATCACCTTTGTCACCGTGTAAGGCCCGGTAAACGGGACTCGTCCACCCGTTAACCCACACCGTACGAGTACACAGTCTCCCACTTCCAATTGCGGTATCTTTGTGTTGCGGCGTTTGTCGAAGTTCATTTTCATACGACGCCTGTATTCGACTCTCTCGTTAGGGGTCAGGGGTCTCTCATTTAGGACGAGCCGTTCCGTAATGCCGAGCTCCTTGTCTGCTTGTAGGATAGGAGGCGTCTGGTGGAGCGCGAAGTGGGGGCTACAGCCGAGTGCTCTAGTATGTGACCTGTTGTGGTGTTTCACTGCTGCCTCTAGAGCACACTTCCATTCGCCACGATATTGAGGGTAGGCGGCTATGTAGTTCTTAATATCCCTGATGGCTCTCTCCGCTAGCCCGTTTGCTGCCGGGTGGTATGGGGTCGTAGTCCGCAGGGTAATGCCTTTCTGCAACGCCCATGTCTTTAGTTTCCTGCTCCGGAAGGCTGGCCCGTTATCTGAAATAACGACTTCAGTATCCTTGAACATCTCCCTTCCGAGAAGGCTGACGACTGCATTGGCGTCTTCCTTCCCTGGCCTTGCTGCGACCATCCTGGTGCACTGGTCAATTGCCAATAAGAACGCTTGGGTACGGGGGACCCCTTCTGCTTTCTTTTTAACTTCAGCAAAGTCCACATGAACGACACGGAATGGTACCGCCGAATGCTCTGGGATGACCATAACATCAGTCCGCTGTCGGTATTTCGCGTGGTTCATCCCGCATGTGTGGCACGACGCAACGTAGCTCCGTATGGTGTTTCTCATATTGTCCCACGCGAACCGATCAGCGATCTTGTGATATGTTCGCCAGAAGCCGTCGTGCCCCCCGGACTCAGGGCTGTCGTGGTACAGCTCCAGAATTTTGTGTATCAAGCTGTCGGGGACGAGGAATTTGCCTTTTTCCTTTTCGAATATGAGTTCCTCACAACCTTCCCAGAGTTTAGCAGCGTTGACTTCCTTATGCTCCGGGTGACCGTCGTCAGCTGCTGTCTGTATGGTTAAGCGCGACAAGGCATCAGCATCCGTCAACGCTGATGCGCTGCGGTGGGAAACATGGCAATCGAAGTGCTGTATCTTGGAAATCCACCGGGCTATTCTCCCTTTCGGTTCAGATAATTTTAGAAGGTAAGACAGCGCCTGGTTGTCAGTAAAAAGCTCGAATCTTCGGCCCTCCAGGTATGGACCGAAATACTCCAGTGCGTATACTACCGCTAGAGTTTCTTTTTCTGTCGTAGTATAGTTCAGTTCTGCTTCCGAGAAAGTGTGGGAGTAGAAGCCCACTACCGATAGTTGGCGACCTCTTGTGTTTTCTGGTCGCCTCTGGTATAGGACTGCTCCTGTACCATAGTGGGATGCGTCGGTCTTAAGCTCGAAGGGTAACGCAAAGTCAGGGAAGGTAAGTATGGGGTCCGAGGATATTTTGTCTACCAGGAACCGATACGCTTCGTCACACTCCTCAGTCCATTGAAATGGGATATTTTTCTTTGTCAGTAGCGTGAGGCATTTTGTCTTTAGAAGGAACGTGTAGCCCACATCCTCTAGTGCTAGCGCTTGCACGGTGAGGGTGCAGTCCAGGTACGAAAGTTCCACTGTTGCCCACTCTTTGAATTGCCGACAAACACCGTCATAGCTCTTCACGACGACTGTCCTTCCTCCAAAAACTTCGTCGGGTCCAACAGCACTTTTGTTCACCACGTTCACTGTTGCCCCGCTGTCCACGAGCACCTCCGTGGGTCTGCCATTTACCAACATTGGTATATAAACAAGATTTTTGTTAAGTAGGTACACAGTCTCAGAATTTGTCTGCGGGCCAGACTGCGAGCCCTCTTTTATTGGTTTTTTGTCACAGTGTCTTCGGAATTCGCTCCCTCGGTTCTGTACTCCTCGATTTGATTTACTGGTCGACCCATGCGATCCTGACCGGTGCCGAAGCCTTGCCTGTGTTGCCTCCAGGGCGGTTGAACCCCAAACCGACGATCCTGAGGTGGCGCTTGAGGCGCCGTCCGACGATCTTGAGGTGGCGCTTGAGGCGCCGTCTTTGGTGTCCTTTCCGCCGTTAGGGGGTTCTCAACGCACAGCTCTCTACAGCAGCGATGGAGATCCTCTACGCTGCTTGGGCTCCTCACCTGCACTTGCTTCTGCAGATCCTTTGGCATCCCGTGGACGACTAGTGGGATGATGGATGAATCTGGGAGCGCGTGGTCGGCCATCTGGAGCAGCCTCCGTTTTTCAAAGAAATACTCCAAGGCGCTTCCAGTCTGATACGTGAAACGTATAGCGCGGTCCCATCGGTCAACCGCGCACTCGTGAAACGAGTCCAGGAAGCTTTTGCGCCACGCATCCCAGCTGTCCGTAGCATGGTCAAGGATTCTAAGTTCGTACCAAGACTTAGCCATCTGGGCGAGAAAGAGCCTTAGGTTCTTGATCTTATCCTCGTCTGTTGACCACCGATTCTTCGTACACGCATACTCATAAAAGTCAATCCAACTCTGTGGACTAGCAGAGGTTCCATCAAACACGTCGGGCTTCACCGCCTCGAACCGGGGTTGCGGCGCAAATGACTGAGCCACGATCCGGAGGAACTCTTGCTGTTGCTGGGCTTGTTGGCTCTGTAGAGATATCAGCTGGGCCATCATTGTTTGAACGCTCCCCTCGGCCATCGATGCTGTCGTTTGTTGGGACGACTCCGCGGGCAGCTTCGATAGAATCCGATCCTGGAACTCCGACAGTTTCAGATTGACCTTCACTACGCCCTTGTCCAGGACGTCTTCCGTTGATACTTTGGCCTTTTCCATAATGTATTGCACGGTGTCGGGTGTGCTAATCCCCTCTGGTAAGAGAACGTGGTCTTCCCCTTCCACGTGGTATTTCTCGAAGACCACGCCCTTGGTAGCCGTGGGCTTTACGAAGAATTGAACCCACATACTGCCGATCCTGTCGGCCGCGCCAAATGTAGAATTCCCCAATGAGCGACGGAGTCACAAGTGCATACAACCGTCCCAAACCGGGACTCATTCTAGAAGAACTTTATTCCTTTTTCGTCTTCTTCCCCCACCTAACACCGTCGGCCCTTCTTCCTCGTCCACATAAGTATTGCTTTGATGACAAACAAACCGATCACATCGCCCTCAAATGTACACTGGCAAGTATATCGAGTAGTTTGCTGCAACTCGGTCGAAAGTGCTAACAACTTTGCTCTATCCTTGAAGTCGGTCCCGCAAGCAGCTCTTGTCTTGGCTCCTAAACCCATATTCAACAACAACATGTCACCGTAAGCCCGCCCAGCCAGACCGCATTACGCAGCTAATTCCTTGCCATGCACGACCATTACTGGGTGCAATCGCGTGTCTGTTCTATTCCTTGAGCGACTCGAGAGGCTGTTGTGTGGACAATATGTATGATGCCAAATGACAATCACATAGGGTTCTCTAACGGTTCCCTGTTCCTCGTCTGGGGATGGACATAAGACAGACGTTCGCAAGAACTTTTGAGGCTACTACTGCACTGCAAACCTTTTAACGATCGAATCGAGCCACATTACGACGACTGTTACTATTCTTCCGGCTACATATCTCGCGCGAAAAGCATTGCCGTATAGGTAGCAGCGTACCACAGTGTGGTTTGATGAAAAGAAATGAGGTAAAATAAAACGATGCTAGACTATGTCTCTGCTGTGTCATCACAGTCTCCTACATCGGTCCTTGATGACCTCCTAGGAACAACCAAAAAGGACACATCGTAAGAGCATGTGAGAGTCCCATTTTAACCAATGAAAGGGGGGTACCCTGAGGACCAATTTCGACCTCCCGCGGGCGTCCTGCCAGTCCAGGTGTGATAGCCGTCCGATATCTCAGGCCTGACAATGTGTTCTTAGGGAAGTGCCTTGAGGGCAGAGCGTTGGAGCGCTGGATGTGGCCAGGACCAAGCAATTTCGTGAGCGAGAGGGGGCATGAGTCGAGCTCGTTATGGAAGGTTCGTGAAGGTTCTTAGAGTGGGCAATGGAGCAAAATGTGCTTTAGATCTTCAACAGCAGCGCGATGCTTGCCGTGGGAAGAGGCAACTTGTCTCAAGCGGTGCTGTGAAGGCCACATTGAGGCACATTCGATGAACTAATGTGTCATCTTGATGAGAGATATGTGCAGGCATGCGGAAAGCCAACGCTGGATCAACTCTGCTCAGCATGGCGGGGTGGGGGGATGTCAGCGGTCCGCTGGGGAGTAGCCAGAGGAGTCACGAGGCGACGAAGCACGGACCGTTGATTTCCTCTCAGCAGTTCGCTTCTGTGTCCGAGATGAGAGAGCTGCTTCGGCGAACTACCGGCTACTGTCAGCCTGTTCATTGCCTTCGACACTGCAATGGGCTGAAACCCCTCCAGAACGAGCCTGTGCCCTGCCTCGTAGACGAGTTTGTAAGCCATTAACACATCCATAACCAACGGTGCGGAGGAACCTCGGGTGCCAGAATTTCCAATTGCTTGCAGGGCAGATGTTGAGTCAGTGAATACCACCCAATGTGCGGTCGACGATGTGACGTCCTTAGATATGAAATCACCGAGTGTCTAGCGTGTCCTCTGCGCGACGCGATGGAAATCACTTTCAGGACGGTATCGAATTTTCCTGAAGAGTGGGTGACGGGGTATGTGCGCACGCAAACGTAGGAATTGTCGAGCCGTTTCCCACTCATGGAGGACCTCCACCGGGAGTTCACCAGCTTCAGGTAGGGCTTGCTTGTTTCAGCCATTCTTGGAACTCAAAGGCAGCGACGAAGGCTTCGGGCGAATAGGGTCCGAAATTTAATGATGTTATAGACACTGTGTGCAAGAGTGGGAGGCTGTAAAGCACAGTCGCCCTCACCAAAGCCGCGTGAATGGCTAGAAGCGAGCGTTGATCACAGTTCCAGCCCAAGACAGAAAGATCTTGTATTTCACGAAGCCATCGCTGCACTTTCGTTTCAAGGTGCTTAGTCTGGCGAGCTCAGCGCAGGTTCGAGTCCAGTGCTACACCAAGGAAGTGATGGGAACGCACAGGTTCGAATTTTTTTTGCACCCACCCAAAGAGTGAAATTATAGATAGCATGAGTGAAAGGGAACTCGACGCACTTTTCGGGCGAAAGGTCCATTCCAAGTCGCGAAAGAGAGAGAGAAAGAGATTATGGTTTTAATGGCACAAAGGCAACAAAGGCCGAGCGCCAAAACTACGGTGAGTGTGTGAGAGATGCTTATGGGAGAGATTATGTGAGAGTGTGTAGTAGTTAAAAGCTATCTACAGGTATGAGCGATGAGATGGACAAGGATAAGAAAGAGAGGAGGGTGAACAGGCTAACGTGCTTGGCGGACGATAACAAGTGAGTATCTACAAGTGTGAGCGATGAGGTGATCCAGGATGAGATATTTACATGAGGAGTTCGGTGATATCGGATAAAAGCGGAGCAATACTTAACATCTACATCAGACTATGTAATCCAACTATGTAATCTGACTATGGAGTCGCGAAAGGTAGAGATGAACATTGTTTAAGGCTTGCTGCAACGATGGCCAGTGCACTTACTTGCTAAGTTCGCAATGAAGCGCACTAAAGAAACCCATTTCAGAAGACTTTTCGCGATGTCTTCGCGATAGTGCCCCAAGGTGCCATCGGGAGTTTACGTCAACACGCGATCGTATGAGTCACTAACACGGCACTGACTCCAAACGCGGCATGTAGCCTTATCATATAAATGCTATAAAGCAGACCACATCTGACGCCCATGAATACAACGAGATTGACATAAGGTGTACTTGCCTGTATATGGCCCGGGGGCTAAAGAAAGAACGAATACATTTTAGGAATTATCACACGTAAAAAATATGCACAAATGCATCGAAGAAGAGCAACAGCCGGGAAACACATAAGGTTCGTGGAGAACCCTACACCCTTTCCCTTGTTTCATATATACGGTTCGTGCGTTTGCCTGCTGTCGACTAACAAGGCGTTACATCAGCAGTAGAACTTTGTGGTTTGCATTGATCCTAATGTTTAACGGCTGAACGGATTCTTCCTCTAATTGGCAACCCGAATTGAGGGATGCCTCTTTTGGGTGAAATTGACCTCGCTGAGCCGTTTGTAGGGTGCACACTAAGTTGTTTTGCAGGAAATGCACTTGCATCACTGTTTGTACTAAATCGGTACATAGCTAGTTCGAGTAAATGAACCTGCTCCCGAATTTAGCAGACAGGAAGGTCTTCCGGAATTTAGAGCACATGTTTAATATTTACCCTATTCTTCCCTCGAAGACTTCAGGTTGTAATACGCAGTAATATGAAATTGCCATACACTACTTCAATATGTGTGACATACGCACACATGACACTACACATGTAGGAGGCGGGGATAGCAGTTCACTCATTCGACCACACGCTTTTTAGGTTCTACTATTCTGCACTTATTCAAAACTCACTGGGGCTAGAGGAGCTCAAGCAGGTGGATGAACGACAAGGACTTGTAAAATATTTGCAGACATATTAGATGTGTTAGAGGAAGGGCCTAATGCGAGACTCACTGGCATGCTATTCAACTGAAGCTGCAGTGTTGCTCTCTGAATTGTAAACATGCAGTTTTCACCGCTTCTGGTTTGGTGACAAAATAACATTCGGTTTCACAGCAAACGCGCTCAACGCCAAATACTGCGCACACGTCCAACAAACTCCCCGAAGCAGTTATACTGTCTTTCCGCGAGCAGAGCACCTATATCATCATCACCTCATCATCAAGCATCTATACTAAGAGAAGTCTCGCCCACAAAGCGTCCATTTTTCATTGATTGTCTGACATCATTAGCAACCAGTCCCGTGAAGAATTCGTCGATGTAGATTGACAATACGGGAACACTGGCCAGTAATACAGAATGACATCGTGAGGGCTGGTTGAAAACAGGTGTATGATGTACACCCCTTAGGTATTAATCAATTAAGGCATAATGAATTAATGTAAAAGAGCCCAAATAAAGTCATCCCAAAAGTGGAGCAATAAATATAGATCGCTACGAATTATTTGCAAACAGTGCAAGCAACAAGTTCGGAATGTTACCAGCAGCCCCAGTTTTGGCAGTTGCACTCCACTGCGAATCTTTGGCAGCTCAGAGAAGTCGATGAGAAGGTCATTAGTAACCTCTAGTAAGACATTAGCTTACGCACAGAGGCAAAGCTACAGTGTGCTCGTTTTCACGTATTAGTACTTGCTGTCAGGAGGAGATCCTTACGGAGAGAATATGTCACTACTCTACGACGAAATACCTAAAAAAATTGTTTGAATAGGGGCGCAAGCGAAACAGAAGGCTATCTGCGCTTTTCTCTCAGATTTTGAAAGTGAAGGCTAATTAGCAATGTTGTAGTTGTATGCTCTCTTCGAAAGGATCTCGATCCCTCTGATGCCGCCGAACACTCCCTCCGTGTACCCTTCACAGCTTTAAGGGAGGAAGAAAGAAACGAACGCCCTGGGGCCTCATCTTCAACATGTTATCCCGTAACGTGCGTTAACTGCACATCACTTCGGCCTGTGATTCACTACGTGTTCTTCTGCGAGCATTCCGAGCGTTATCGGGGCCCTGTAGTAAATAGTGAGTTTTAGTATACCGTTGATAAAGTTATCGTCTCTATCGGAACCAATCGCGCTCGTGCGTGACTCAGAATCTTATCCACTGATTGGTTCCGATTGATACGGTGAGAGGCTAGCCACGTTATCAACTCGTCTCGATCAATCAGTCTCGAATAATAAATACTTACGGTACACGGGTATACTCCCATCCCGAGTGAAGATGAAGATGTCTGAAAGAGTGAAAAAAATAATTCGTGGAATCTCTACAACGCATTCCACAGTATAGGCTGCGTTGAGCTTGCTGGGACCGTGGAACAGGGTTTCCCTTTACAAAGGAGCCACGAAAATGCCTACAACCCCCCGCCCCCGGATGATTGACTACAAGCGCGCGATAAAGGATGTTCCAGTTAAGGGATGGTCTCGCACAGATCGACTGATTCTGAAGCTTAGCGGAAGCTATATCACGGGTGCTACAGGAACATAGTCGCGAAAGTTGCATCCAAAACAACGACGTGGTTTTCGAAAAATGTACAGAAATATGCCGTAATAGCAGACGCTGGAAGCTGCAGCTCGATTAACTCCCTCTCATGCAACGACGGGAGTGACATCGTTATACGGTGACCACGGTGGAAGGTTGGGGCGACCGAATAACGAAAGAGTTGTTTGCGATTGGAAGTTGCCATGCGCCACGTCGCAATCTCTGACAGCGAATTTGGCGGTAGTGACAGGTCGATATCACTGAGCGGTGAAGATGAGTTCATCAGGCCAGACCGACTGAATTAGGAGACGTCGATGACCTTAACGCAGCCCTTTGCCCTTTGCCACAACAACGATGGCCAGCCAGTGCAAATGAATGATTAACTCATCGACAAATGCGCACTTTTATGCGTTTCCTGATCCTGATCGTGACACCGCTTCTGAATTCTAAATTGTACAAACGTTGCAGGTGTGTCTGTAGCCACCGGTCGCCGCAAGAGCCTCACGAGCACATACGTATACTCTATGGCTGTAGACAGTGACGACGCCGGATGAGGCTGCATCACAAACCATGCACTCTTCCCCGATTTTTGCGCACGTCTTGAACAGTGTCAGCTGCGCTTCGTTTCTTTGATACAGCAGCTGGATCGAACGGTAACCGGCATGAGATTCTCAACTTACACTATTGTTTATAGAATGGGTATCTTTGTCTAAGTGAATAGGCGATGTGTTGTCCGCACAATTCGCCCTTCCGTCACGTACACAGGCTGTAAGGGTGTACCTTTGTTGTACAGTTTTTTGTTTGCATACAAACATGTGTGTGCAATGGTACACCATGCAAAATTTCAGGGCTTGGGCACTTGGTCGTAAGGATCGCGACTAGGATACCCTTCTGAAGGCAGCTACTCTCAGTATCCATTCGAACAAGTGGCAGGAGGTTGTCAAAGTGATAAGCGAAGGCATCAAGGAGAGGCTGATCTACGTTGAAAAAGCTCCTTTCAATGCCATCCCATAAGTACGCATCAAAGATCATGCCTCTGCGTAGAATAAGGCCTTATCATCATTGATGTATTTATTTATGTGCATTCCTCAAGGGCCTCACAAAGGCGTTACGTTTCTTGAACGTTTCTCAACGTAAGACAGGAAGCGCTCATATCACGTCAGTGTGTTCATGAGCCCATACTAGCTCACATTTGAATTCGGTGTCAGGGGTTGAGTGTTAACATGTCGGTTACATGCCATTTCGCCTATTTCCATTTCGCCTAATCCGTATTAAGGATGCGGGAGGGATGAGTGCGTTAGGCAAAAAGAGGGCTGCGGGTGCACTTTCATAAGGCGATCTACGTTGAAAAAGCTCCTTTCAATGCCATCCCATAAGTACGCATCAAAGATCATGCCTCTGCGTAGAATAAGGCCTTATCATCATTGATGTATTTATTTATGTGCATTCCTCAAGGGCCTCACAAAGGCGTTACGTTTCTTGAACGTTTCTCAACGTAAGACAGGAAGCGCTCATATCACGTCAGTGTGTTCATGAGCCCATACTAGCTCACATTTGAATT
The DNA here is from genome assembly GCF_037126465.1 of Ornithodoros turicata. Taxonomy (NCBI): domain Eukaryota; kingdom Metazoa; phylum Arthropoda; class Arachnida; order Ixodida; family Argasidae; genus Ornithodoros; species Ornithodoros turicata. The sequence continues at coordinate 1,653,760 of NW_026999295.1, forward strand.
CGGTGTCAGGGGTTGAGTGTTAACATGTCGGTTACATGCCATTTCGCCTATTTCCATTTCGCCTAATCCGTATTAAGGATGCGGGAGGGATGAGTGCGTTAGGCAAAAAGAGGGCTGCGGGTGCACTTTCATAAGGCGAAACGGTACTATCGACAAGTGGCCGCTATTTACATGCCCGGCTCCTACAGTGACGTGTGCAAGAAATGAATGGGGTCGTCCGACGACGACCTTACGTTGTACGAAACAAGGACCCTTTACATCTGCAAACGAAAGTGTCTGCAATACCACTAATAAAACCAAATAAATAATTATCCAGGATATAATAGATGGATAGATGAATATTCAACGTAAAAAAAGGATAAGTTTCCATACAGACTGGACACGGAAATGGTCCTGCTACCACTTTGGAGAATCACTAGCAGGGACACTGGGTCTCGTGAGGAATTGGACTTGGAATGAAAAAGAAAAGAGACAGGTTTTTGGGTGAAAAGGTTAGCTAGCTGTAGGACTCGAACCCACATCATCTTTATTTCCGGTCCAGGGCTTTACCAATTGAGCTAAGCTAACACGCCTTCTCAGCGACTTCCAGGGTGCGTCATCTGAAGGAAGAAACCTTTAATGGCTTTTTCTCCTGCATTATAATTCACTGGCTTGCACTGTGGCATTGAGAAGTGCTCGGTCACCCTCCCAGGTGTAGATCGCTCGTTGAGTGACCCCTGGTTTGCCAATTCGGAACGATGCGCAGCTACCCAGATCCGACGAGCCGCAAACACGGCGAAACACGTGTCCTCTGGTGCTGCCGCATCGTTCCATGAGTATCTGTTTCTCTGCGTGCAGCCATAGAAGCCATGTTAATCTGTAAGTTTGAATTACAAACACGTCTAGTATCATTTATTTGTACCTTTAATGGCTTTTTCTACTGCATTATAATTCACTGGCTTGCACTGTGGCATTGAGGAGTGCTCAGTCACCCTCCCAGGAGTAGATCACTTGTTGAGTGACCCCTGGCTTGCCAATTCGGAACGATGCGCAGCTACCCAGGGCCGACGAGCCGCAAACACGGCGGAACACGTGTCCTCTGGTGCTGCCGCATCGTTCCATGAGTATCTGTTTCTCTGCGTGCAGCCATAGAAGCCATGTTAATCTGTAAGTTTGAATTACAAACACATTTAGTATCATTTATTTGTTCCTTTAATGGCTTTTTCTCCTGCATTATAATTCTCTGGCTTGCACTGTGGCATTGAGGAGTGCTCAGTCACCCTCCCAGGAGTAGGTCGCTCGTTGAGTGACCCCTGGTTTGCCAATTCGGAACGATGCGCAGCTACACAGGGCCGACGAGCCGCAAACACGGCGGAACACGTGTCATCTGGTGCTGCCGCATCGTTCCATGAGTATCTGTTTCTCTGCGTGCAGCCATAGAAGCCATGTTAATCTGTAAGTTTGAATTACAAACACGTCTAGTATCATTTATTTGTTTCTTTAATGGCTTTTTCTCCAGCATTATAATTCACTGGCTTGCACTGTGGCATTGAGGAGTGCTCAGTCACCCTCCCAGGTGTAGATCGCTCGTTGAATGACCCCTGGTTTGCCAATTCGGAACGATGTGCAGCTACCCGGGGACGACGAGCCGCAAACACGGCGAAACACGTGTCCTCTGGTGCTGCCGCATCGTTCCATGAGTATCTGTTTCTCTGCGTGCAGCCATAGAAGCCATGTTAATCTGTAAGTTTGAATTACAAACACGTCTAGTATCACTTATTTGTTCCTTTAATGGCTTTTTCTCCTGCATTATAATTCACTGGCTTGCACTGTGGCATTGAGGAGTGCTCAGTCACCCTCCCAGGAGTCGATCACTTGTTGAGTGACCCCTGGCTTGCCAATTCGGAACGATGCGCAGCTACCCAGGGCCGACGAGCCGCAAACACGGCGGAACACGTGTCCTGTGGTGCTGCCGCATCGTTCCATGAGTATCTGTTTCTCTGCGTGCAGCCATAGAAGCCATGTTAATCTAAGTTTTAATTACAAACACGTCTAGTATCATTTATTTGTTCTTTTAATGGCTTTTTCTCCTGCATATAATTCACTGGCTTGCACTGTGGCATTGAGGAGTGCTCACCCTATTGAAAAAAACCATGAGTAATTCATATAGGTCCTGTGTAAAATTATATAGGATGCTACAGGATCCTTATGGGTTATTTAGGAACCTATAGAACTCCTGTGTAGGTCATTATAGGATCCTATACGAGTCCATGTAGGAGCCATAAGGTCCTATATAACTCCTGTGTAAGCCATTATGGGATCCTAAACGAGCCCATGCAGGAGCCATGTAGGATCATGCAGGACCCATAAGTTCCTGCATTGAGGATGTATGAGTTACACGGGTCCTATATGTAGACCATGCAGGAGTCATACAGGGTCAGAGTTTTACACGTTACTCGCAAAAAGTAATTGATTACAATTAGTGTTACCACTGCGGGAAAAGTAATTCTTTACCGTTACAAATTACTTCATCACAAACGTAATACGTTACCGATTAAAAATGTAACGCGATACTTTTACCGTTGCTTTTAAATTGTGAGCCATACCAAAGCCAACAAGCCTGAGGTCAATGCAACGATGCAGCTCTTGCTGCAAATTCTAATATGAGACACCAACGTACATGATAAGTGAAATTCACAAATACGTTTGAAAGCAACATACAAAACACATACACGCGTTTATTATAGATTTAATACACACTTAAAACAACATCGAAACATCCACGTCGAAGCATGCGCGTCGTTTTGTTACTGTTGCTATGTTCAGCCCGCACAATGTATCAATACCTATTTTACTGTTGCTCCAGTAGGTCGCGGTCGTAAGGGATCATCGTATTACTGTGGTGTGCATGGGACACATGTGGACTAGAGACTGCCGTCACATTGCTTCAGTCATTGCTTACAATTACACATTCAATTGCACGTCATTGCTTCAGTCGAACTCGTGGTGGAACAGAAGTACAGATTGGCTTGGAAAAGGGTTGCCATTGTTGAAACAAGGTTAAAAAAGTAATCGATTACTCAGTAATTGATTACCGGAAATTGTAATCAGATTACTTGGAAAATTACTTGCTCACACACTTAATTGATTACGTTAAAAAATTACTGAAAAAGTAATTGATTATTAGTAACGCAATTTCTAGTAACGCGTTACGTACAACTCTGTACAGGGTCACATACGGCCACATAGGAGTCATCCTTTGTTGACCAGTTATAAGTCCCTGAAACCCTGAAACAAGCAAGAACGTGCAGGAATCAATCAATATAAAAGTTTTACATGTAAAAATTTTAAATCAAGAAATTAATTAATTAATTAAATTAAAAAATTACATGTAAAAATTTTAAATCAATAAATTAATTAATTAATTACATTAAAAAATTACATGTAAAATTTTATATTGATTTTAGTAGGGCTGATATGTGTTTCATCAGTCATTTTAAGCTGCAGCTTAAAATGACTGATGTTTGATTCATTTTTGGAACATACATACAAGTCCATTATTGATCGACCAAACATCAAACATAAAATGATGCGTGCGTTCCATGCACACATTTGGCATATTACAGTACTTGGCGTTTTTCAACCGTCCAGTGGTTGTTGAACCCCATCCAGCGACATTGCTTTGTCGCTCGATGGGTTTCCGGGTCTAATATCTTGGCCTGCAGCTGTCATATCGGGACGCGTTTTTTTGTGACGAATTCCCGTTTCTTTCCCCTTCGCCTGCATGCTCGTGGCTTCGGAGAAATCCTGACAGTTGCCGAGATATTTGGAAGTTCAAGGCTCCCGCCGGTGCTTCCGACACCTCCAAAGTCCCGTAGCTCTCGCCCCGTTTGTCGGATCGAGACCAAAATTTAGGTCCGAACACGTCTGGAATAGCTCTAGTCACACTAGCAGCTGATCTCTAGTGGTTTAGAAGCTGTACGAAGAGACGCGTTAGAAACGCCGTTTTTTCGAACTTCGGGGCCCTTTTTCGGAAATAAGCTCGCGTCGGACATGATGTATCTTTGGAGAGCATACTGTTATCGACGCGGTGCACGTGGTAAAATTTACCACACTTTTCTAACTTTAGCGGTTCTCGAGTTACAGGTTTCCGCGCTAACTGGCCTCCCTGTACATGAGACCGACGGCTTTTTTCCCCAAAAATGTTCCCCTTGCTGCGACATGGTCGTGTTTCCCTTCGTTGTGACAGTCTCGATGTGCTCTTTCGAACAGCGTTGATCCCGTAGACGCGCGACGTTCCGTTCTCGCGATATCGGCTTAAGTGTATGACGAGGCGACCAGTGTGGCTAGCGCAACTCTGAAACGCTTCCCACTGTTCGGAGTCTCAACTCGCATACCCGACGTCCGATTCAGTCAAAATTTTGTGTGCACGTGCTCTGTTCTCTGCTCTACAACTTTCTCATTCAAACCACCCGTCCATTTCCAGCGGCTAAGGCGTCATTCTCGAAATTCCTGACACCGACCACCATTTCCTGACTTTGTCCCCGTTTTCAGGTTCCAAGCCCGCGGCGGATGCGAATTTCCTTTTAATGGATAAATGCACTCGACATAGGCAACGCGTAGAAACATACGGCACCTTTCTATCCCTCTCCGTTCCCGAGTTAGGACACCGTGGCAACGGCGGCCCTCTTATACATAGGACCGGGGGCATTTTTCTCAATATCGGGTTTTTGTTGGCGTAGAAAGGCGATTGAGGTCTCTTTTTGACAGGGAAAGCGTCTTCTTTTCGATAGTATTAGTCCCGTCTTCGCGCGACTTTCCGTTCTCTTGCCATAGTGCGAGGAGCGCCTGAACAGCATGCATTTTCCTTCCCTTCCACCGCCGCCACCAGGCGGGGCTCTGGCGCTGCTGGCGCTCTCGCGTCCATTTCGCTTGCAAAGTTCGTTGAGGTCGGACGCGTTTGTTCTCGCATCCGGATTTTCGCGTTTCGTTGGGGCTCTGGGCTCCTCTGGTGCACCGAACTGCTGTGGATGTGTTATTCTGCTCTACAGGTGATGCCTGGACGTGCTTTCTTGTGTGCGTGTTGGAAGATACGTCCAGAAGCCCTGAGATTTGGTGAAGTAAAGGTTAGTTGCGTGCCAGTAATGTCATGTTTCGTGCTTTTTGTTCAATATCCTTTCCAGCATGTGGGTTCCTCCTACTTTATGCTCTCAGTGTGAATATTACCGTTGTGATTCCTATTACCTTATCTCTATCTGTTAGCTCAGTGTCCCTATTGGTAAACCTCCAACGCTTATCAGGGGGAAGATGTCACATGTGATGCTCCAGTGGCCCTGCTACTTACGACGAATTTGCGAATTTCAGATGCTTTTCACGGATCGATTTTCGTGAACAACGCAGATGAGCCAGCACACACACGACGTGGGAAAATGAACAGATGCGTCACGGAAATGTTGAAAGACATCAAGCAAGTCACGCCAAAGTACGTTGCAGAGCTCTTCACTGATTTGTGTTTACTGTGAAACAGATGAAGGCCTACGCCTCACCCATGCAACTCCGTCATCTGCTCCACGGCAGTGCAAGCCTTTACAGCTGTGTCCTTGAATGTAAAAAAATGTGAATGGTATTAATAAATAAAGGGAAGTAGACGGTATTTTATTGGACTCCTCTCTTATTATTTTTGTTCAGTGCATGTGTATGCATGTATCGCCACAGCCAAATTTCATACCGTGTCCCCATACACGCAATGTACAGATCATATAGGAGACGCAGGTCCTACATCTCCTATAATACCTATATTGCTCCTATAAAACCGATAACTCCTGTGGTACCTACACCACTTATAGGTCCTATATCCAATAACGTCATATGAGGATCTACATATAGGATTTTTCAGTAGGGCAGTCACCCTCCCAGGTGTAGATCGCTCGTTGAGTGACCCCTGGTTTGGCAATTCGGAACGATGCGCAGCTACCCAGGGCCCACGAGCCGCAAACACGGCGAAACACGTGTCCTCTGGTGCTGCCGCATCGTATCTGTTTCTCTGCGTGCAGCCATAGAAGCCATGTTAATCTGTAAGTTTGAATTACAAACACGTCTAGTATCATTTATTTGTTCCTTTAATGACTTTTTCTCCTGCATTATAATTCACTGGCTTGCGCTGTGGCATTGAGAAGTGCTCGGTCACCCTCCCAGGTGTAGATCGCTCGTTGAGTGACCCTGGTTTGGCAATTCGGAACGATGCGCAGCTACCCAGGGCCGACGTGTCGCAAACACTGCGAAACACGTGTCCTCTGGTGCTGCCGCATCGTTCCATGAGTATCTGTTTCTCTGCGTGCAGCCATAGAAGCCATGTTAATCTGTAAGTTTGAATTACAAACATGTCTAGAATCTTTTTTTGTTCATTTATTGGCTTTTTCTCCTGCATTATAATTTACTGGCTTGCACTGTGGCATTGAGGAGTGCTCAGTCACCCTCCCAGGAGTAGATCACACGTTGAGTGACCCCTGGTTTGCCAACTCGGAACGATGCGCAGCTACCCAGGGCCGACGAGCCGCAAACACGGCGGAACACGTGTCCTCTGGTGCTGCCGCATCGTTCCATGAGTATCTGTTTCTCTGCGTGCAGCCATAGAAGCCATGTTAATCTGTAAGTTTGAATTACAAACATGTCTAGAATCTTTTTTTGTTCATTTATTGGCTTTTTCTCCTGCATTATAATTTACTGGCTTGCACTGTGGCATTGAGGAGTGCTCAGTCACCCTCCCAGGAGTAGATCACTCGTTGAGTGACCCCTGGTTTGCCAATTCGGAACGATGCGCAGCTACCCAGGGCCGACGAGCCGCAAACACGGCGGAACACGTGTCCTCTGGTGCTGCCGCATCGTTCCATGAGTATCTGTTTCTCTGCGTGCAGCCATAGAAGCCATGTTGATCTGTAAGTTTGAATTACAAACATGTCTAGAATCTTTTTTTGTTCCTTTATTGGCTTTTTCTCCTGCATTATAATTTACTGGCTTGCACTGTGGCATTGAGGAGTGCTCAGTCACCCTCCCAGGAGTAGATCACTCGTTGAGTGACCCCTGGTTTGCCAATTCGGAACGATGCGCAGCTACCCAGGGCCGACGAGCCGCAAACACGGCGGAACACGTGTCCTCTGGTGCTGCCGCATCGTTCCATGAGTATCTGTTTCTCTGCGTGCAGCCATAGAAGCCATGTTAATCTGTAAGTTTGAATTACAAACACGTTTAGTATAATTTATTTGCTCCTTTAATGGCTTTTTCTCCTGCATTATAATTCACTGGCTTGCACTGTGGCATTGAGGAGTGCTCAGTCACCCTCCCAGGAGTAGATCGCTCGTTGAGTGACCCCTGGTTTGCCAATTCGGAACGATGCGCAGCTACCCAGGGCCGACGAGCCGCAAACACGGCGGAACACGTGTCCTCTGGTGCTGCCGCATCGTTCCATGAGTATCTGTTTCTCTGCGTGCAGCCATAGAAGCCATGTTAATCTGTAAGTTTGAATTACAAACACGTCTAGTATCATTTATTTGTTCCTTTAATGGCTTTTTCTTCTGCATTATAATTCACTGGCTTGCACTGTGGCATTGAGGAGTGCTCAGTCACCCTCCCAGGAGTACATCGCTCGTTGTGTGACCCCTGGTTTGCCAATTCGGAACGATGCGCAGCTACCCAGGGCCGACGAGCCGCAAACACGGCGGAACACGTGTCCTCTGGTGCTGCCGCATCGTTCCATGAGTATCTGTTTTTCTGCGTGCAGCCATAGAAGCCATGTTAATCTGTAAGTTTGAATTACAAACACGTCTAGTATCATTTATTTGTTCCTTTAATGGCCTTTTCTCCTGCATTTTATATATATATATATATATATATATATATATATATGTGTGTGTGTGTGTGTGTGTGTGTGTGCGCCTTGAATATGAACTTGCTTTGGTAAGGTTATATTGGTAAGGAATATATTCATCCTTCCTCGTGTTTCGGATCCTTCACACCGAAAAAACACGGATTGCTCTCGATCCAGAGTACTGGTCACCCCGGAAAGCACGCAAATCTCTCACTTGAAATGAACAGCTACTGCACAGATTCGCATGCCTGCTGGGGCCACGAGTGCTCGAATTGAGTGGCTGTCCAGACACACACTACGATTACATGTTGCAGATATATGAGTATTTACTTAAGCCTTTTCAACTTTCCAGAAACGTTAATTATTGTGTGCTATTAGGAACATCTCAAATACTCTGCTGGTCACACGATTCCAGACGTCCACAAGGCAATCAAACAAGCGACCAACCAAACAGGAGGTGTGATGCATTTTATGTAACATTGTAATTCCTCAGCTGCGATCATTTAGTTCCGTTATATAGTTGCTCAACATGTACATCAGAATATGTGTAATATTTGACTACAAACGAAATGCATTTTTGTGGTGTCGTTCTTTGGACTTGGACCTGCCTTTGTTGGGAACAGCGATCCTGCGTAGAGCCACCGGTTACATGCCAGTTGGGCTGGTATCAGCTATGCAGTGTTATCGTACAGAGACCACTTCAACCGGTTCCTTCTCAGCAATCAGGTTTGCAGCTGGTGCCAATTTCAACTTATACCACTTGTGACTGGGACTGGTTACAGAACCAGTTGGGCCAACTTGTACCACTTGATCGAACTTGTCCCTGTTCGATAACCGTTCAACTAGCGCCAGTTGAAAAAAAATGTTCGCCTGGGATACAAGGCGCCGTATGGGATGAGTGATGCTAGCAGTAGTGATGTTAGCGAAAGTGGACATCCCATTAAACGCAAAGGGGTGCTGATATACATGTGCCTGGAGGCACAGTAGGCCAAAATGAGAGCAGATGAGCAAAAAGTGTTCGGTTGCTTCATTCTGGCCGCAGTGGGAGAAAACAGGTGATAAAAAGCGGTCAGCGCGGTGAAGATAAAAATTTACGGGTAGGGATGGAGCTCGCGTCACCTAGACTTATTCCCGGTGCAGTTCTCAAAATTCGACGAAATGGTACTTCCCCCCCCTTTTTTTTTTTCATTTCGTTACCAAGAGCTACTATGGCAATTTACGATTTCACAAACAAAAGGGCGTAGACCTCTCATTGTTGAATGCAGAAAGTATGAAGCATTATGCATGAAGAATTATTCAGAATTACGGTGTAATTACGGATCGTGAACCGTGAATGGTGGGCGTGAACCGTTGGCACCGGCACACCGTTGAAATTGACAAGGAAGAAAAAAAGGCGCGTTCCCTTCTTCGGTTCATCTGTCTCATTAGTGAGCGTGCTTCGTGACAGCGACCGTGATCTCCGTTTATAACTGTGAGTATTCGTCTGTGAATTTCGAAGTTTGCAAGAGCGAACCGCCACTCCGAACGATGTCAATTTCGTACGAGATTTGTTTTGACGCCTTATCAATGTGGATATTATGTAGGCGTTCAAACGTGAGGACACACGAACGAATGGACACGAACCTTTTTTTCTTCTTTATTTTGTTCATTGTGCATCTTCGAAAAAACGTCTTTCGATGACCACCGATGCGGGAGAGGGAAAGAGCACAGTGCCGACTCATGCGTGGAAGATTGGTTAACTTGCGTAAAGAAAAAAAAAGTATCGGGGTGACTCTATCGGAGCTGCGCTTATCTTGAGCTGTATTTTCCGTCTTTTTTTTAAAAATCTGTTTCCCGGACCCAAGAGGCGACAGTGTGCTCTTTCATTCCCTCGTGTTGGGGCCGAACGAAAGACGCCACTCTAGAGATGCGTAATAAATAAAATAAAGAAATGGTGTTCCTTCACGATTTTTTCTTCTGCGAACGATCTATCCAACGGATTTTAGTTCTGAAAACGGCTTTGGTATTTGGTGACCGAAGAGGTCAGATGTTCTCAATGGAACAACTTCGTAGCATTCATAATGAAACAGTTAATTATTGAAAGTTAGTTAAGACATTGCCTTAGAAGTTTCCTAATGCCTTTCTAGAGAGCGCCCTTCAGCATACGATATATTGAAATTGATTTCATCTCGGAAAAAGTTATAGATATACTTTTAAAAATATGGTAACGGCCTTTTACAATGCTACATGAGAACGAAAGATTTGGCGAGGTACAGAATAAAGGAAGTTTAAGCCACATGTCCGGAATTTATGTTAAATGATTTAAATACATCTACACTGCGAAAAGCATGCGTAGGAATTCCTTCACTTTAATTCCAATTACCATTAGAGCGAGTCAAATCTGACCCGCATAATTGGTTCCGTCGTCATATTGACCTCGAATGAAAATTTGGTGAGTTGTGTCTTTACAGGGAACAACGGACGTTTAAAGGGACTCTGAAATTTCCCGAACCCCCATACTTTTTTTCGATGGAAACTGTTCTTCCCGCAGAGAAACTAATATGCCACAAATTTTTCCGGACGAAATCGCTCCACTCTGCGAGGAGCGCGCGCTGGAAATGTCTCTTCCGCGTTCCTCCTCTCCCGCGCATATTTCCCTGCCGATGGTGTAACTGTACGGACCGCTCTTCGGTTCCCCGTTACGTCACCGGTGTTGCACAATGGCAAGTACTGCCGCGAGATGGCGCTGTGGCTGCCGCCACTGCCGAAATCTGCCGATCGCGCGAAAGCTGCTGTCATGGAGATTTCCACTCCCGATGAACGCATACGCGGGATCCTACAGCGCATGCTCCTGGCGGGATTCCTCGGCTCGGCAACACGTCACGATGACGTGTTGCTGAGCCGGCCGTGGTCGCGTCAAGTTACCCGTTGTGTCTCCGCTCGGCAGCTCGTCACGGCGCGGCGCCAGCTGTCCTCCCTTCGCCGCTCCGTTTAAATTCGCTCCCGAGAAATCCGCTCGCGCGACGAAAGTAAAATTTCGGTTCTAGACTCAGAAAAATGTCTTCTTTCGAACGAAACGAAGAAAAAAATCGTTTCATAGTCCCTTTAAGCCACAAGTTCGATCTACATTACATAAAAAAATCTACATTACAAAAACATGCTTGTAACTTTGTGCATGCTATTTAGTTTCACCATTATAGAGCGCGTCCAAGTTGGCTTTCACCAGGACTCCGTCGTCATATCGATCTCGATGAATGAAAATTTGATGAGTTCCGCCTTGACAGGGAACAAAGGACGTTTAAGCCACATGTTTGAAATTGATGGTAAATGATTGACAGGCATTTACACAACAACAAACGCGCGTGGCACTCTGTGCATTTCAATTTCCCCATTATAGCGCGTTAAAGTGTACCCGCGTGTCGATTCCGTGTCATGTCGACCTCTATCAATGGAAGTTTGATGAGTTCCACCTTGACAGGGACAAGGACGTTTAAGCTACTGCTCTTTTCCCTGAGATGTTTGCATTCGTTACAAGTCCGAAATTTATGGCAAATGTATCATGTATCAGCGCTACAACAAACACGCGTGTTAATTCGTTCATCTTAAACACCCTTACCATTAGAGCGCGTCAAAGTTGACCCACATAATTGATTCCGTTGTCACATCGACCTGGAGTTCGCAGTCAAGAAAGGGCGTTTATGCCACAAGTCCTAAATTTATTTTAAATGACTCCCAATAATCTACATTACGACAAACGCGGTTGCTATTGTGCAAAACGGGGATTCCTGTAGCGGTGAAGTAAGTGGGAGTGCAAGGAGAAGTCATCTGCTATTCACATATTAACTGCACAGGCTGTCGCACAGCATTAGGGCAACTAAATCAAACTGAACGCCATGCAGTGTGATATACATCCAGTACAGCATTATTAAGCCAAAACTCTGACGCTCTCGCCCTGCCGTTACTCTCATACCTACCTCTGTTAAACTACCTAAAAAAAAGAACAAAAAGGAAGAAGGGAAAAAGAAAAAAAAAGTAGCAGAGCAGCCCGCGGATCGAACGACGGAACCCGGAAGCAGTGACCTGCATCTGTACCACTGAGCCAACGATGCCATTCGTGCTCTCGCCAGGAATGAAGGTACAGACGCTTCGCAAGCCACACCGAGCTTGTCAATACTTCTTTTGTCGTGGGAACAAAATAGGAGCGTCCCACAATAGCGCACAAAGTTGCAAAGCGTACAAGACAAATTCAACTTTCATGTCCTACATGCGCATTTTCACCCATTGTTTTAGCCAAGTACAACAAAAATAGCACACCAGTGCATTCTGCTATGAAGCCAACACTGCGAAAATAAGTCCTCCAGGAACAAAACTGTGACGCTCTTGCGCTTCCATTCTACTTGTACACCATGGATGGGCCTCTCACAGCAACACCCATGTGTGGGCTTTTTTTTCTCAAGCTCAGCCGTCAACAGATATTCTACCAAATCCAGGTGGAATGCATTGCTTCAATTGAGGGCAGCGACTACGCCCGTCAAGCCAACTTTAAGAAACCGTGTCCCGGATTTCTGGGAATGAAAATGACACAGTTTGACAAACAATCCACTGCACACAGTCATTCTCCAGGAATTCTCCAGGAGCCACCTTCGGATGACTGAAAAGCCTTTGGCAGGAAAGCATTACATTCATTCATGACTGAAGCAAGTGATGGGACTCACAGTAAGACTGTCACGTCTTCATTTCTGGGCGTCCACTTCTTGGAAAGGGTGGCGTTTAGCAAGCCGAACGCCCTGATCCTTTCCGAGATTTGCCTTGCTGACCCACCGATGGTGCTGAAAGGAGGAGTAAGATTAGGAATATGGAATTATTCAGTATTATTCACATATCGAGCTAACTATGCACCTCGGTAAGCAATACAAAAGTGTAGCACAGTAATTTGGAAAACTCCAATTCCGCTGCGGAAGTGGTAGCACGCTGCTCGTCGTTTCAATTTCGTCCTTATTGCTGAACTAACGCTAGAAACAATTTGTTTTATATTCAAACCATAGTCCTGCTTCGATTTCCCTCCCCATTATTCTATTTCCTGCTCTTTGTCGTGCTCACTCGGCCATATATGGCCATATGGGCACACGCCATAGACCCCATTTTCAATGGCAAGGTACATTTTGTACATAAGTAAATTTCTTTCTAACTTGCGTCCAGTTGTTTTAAACTTCACATTAGCTTAATGTACCCATGCACAGCTATAATAGACTATGCTATATGGCTATATTGTACTTCGAGTTCACTAAATCGTTTACTGTCTCTGGCTATCGAGGACACCCCTCGAGTTAAGAGTCGAGCCAATGACCAACGTTTAATGCGCTCCTTCTCGGTCACCTCCGTGACCCCAACTGCTGAACATCCGTTCTTGTTCGTCCCTTTACAGCTGTCCCCGTGCTGCTTCGTCTTCTCAGCTTGTCGAGCCTCTGCTTCGTCGTCGTCCGACGTCAGCGAACGCTGCTAGACCAGATAGCACCTGGTAACAGTCTGCTGAGAAGCACAGCCGAGAACATTCGCACACAACGTCACACACCCACACACAGGATTGGATCCCCCCTGGTACATTCCGCGAAACGCCAGAAATGCAACACACAAAGTTCACTGCGTAAATTTAAACCCGTAAAGCCCCAAAAGTTAACCAAACCCCGAACATAGAGGAGGAGGCACGTAGAAACACTGGATTCGAAATTCGAAAATAACATTGCATCTGACCAATCAGACATTAGCCCTCTGGTTAATCAGTGCGAGCCCCACAGGCCCAACCGTAGACCTCAAGTCAGCCTTGAAAATATGTCAGCAACGAGGTTGTCCTTGTCTCGGACATATTCCACTTCAACGTCGTACTTTTGGAGTGCTAGTGCCCAGCGTGTTAGTCGCGCGCTCGTGGGCGCTGTACGAGCTACATAGACCAATGGATTATGGTCAGTTCTGACCCTTACCTTCGCCCCAAACAGCCACATGTCTAGCTGCCCGAGTGCCCACACGATCGCGTATGCTTCGTGCTCTATTGTTGCCCACTTCGTTTGGGTTTGTGACAGCTTCTTACTGAGGAACGCGATAGGTTTCTGTCTTCCTGCGACAAGACGGCTGCTACAGCTACTTCAGAGGCATCGGTCGATAGAATGAAATCTTTATCTGGCCAGGGAGCAACGAGTTCGGTAACCTTTTTCAAATCTTCTTTAACGCTCTCAAAAACTTTGTCGAGCTCGCGGCTCCAGGTTAGTTTGTTCGGCACCCCTTTCCTCGTCAACTCCGTCAACGAACTATCTTTGACATTGTTGCGACCAGCCGCAGTTACTTAACATGAGTAAACCCGGTAGAGGGGGGTCGGGGGACTGGCTGTGCCCTTGGAGATTTTGACAACTGCATGTTTGTTGTGTGTCTGCACCTGGGGATCTGGAGCATGTTTCGCGCTGGAGTTTTAACAGTGCCATTCTACATGAGATTGCACCAATTTTGCGTTCTTAGCGATACCCTTTACCTCACGATGGTTTCTCTTTCAGTTCCCTTCCTCTGTAACAGTACATTTGAGGCTACGCATTAGTAACGTAACGCTTAAAAAGCAAGCGAGCTAGTGTTATACACCCAATGGTCCGTAGTTAAACGTGAACACTGATTAGAAGATCGCCATTGTCTTGGAAGGGCACCCACACGCAACTAGCTCATTGTCTTCATATTACTTCAGCTTCGATCTGGATTTAGTACATGACTTACATTGTCATGCAGTTCTATACCTCGCTGAATTGTTAGAGCCTGAATAAATGCATTTCCGAGTGCATTTCCACTCGGACGTCTTCCCTCTCAGATAGCTTCTTGACGATAAACCCTAAATCCCACACAATTGATGTCACTGCTTCAATGTAGCCATCGCTCCGGAATTTATGGAGCGATGGCAACTGTTTAGGAGAGCGGTTCGACTTACCGGAAGGCGAAATCGAGGCCGTGCTTTGTCTTCGCAGCATTCGCGCTCTTCTTTCGGAAACTGTCGAACGTTTCTTTCCCGTTGGAACCCAAGTACCTGAGACCGTTCGATGTCATGTCTACTATGAGGAAAATAACAGACCCCATCCGGCGGGAATACGGGATGTCGGAGTTCGCTTGAGAGCGAGCATATCAGGTACCCTGCAATAAATACCGTTACAATGGATGCCGGGCCATGTTTCCAAGCTATAAAAACGTGCAAGTCTTACCTGGTGAATATTCGGGGTGGCGAGCTGCAAAGAAAGAAGAAGAACGAACATTAATACCTAGCCACACCTGGTAATCGTAACCCGCTGTTACACGAGGTTTGGAATTCAATGGCTATTTGTCCAAAGGTATTTGTTATTCGTGCATGTTGCCACTATGGACGCACATGCGTACCACGCACAGACATATTCCTGACACTAATTTCAGCTCAAACAAGGCGGTCCCATCCCTGCGCTGCAACGCGAACCGAACGCGAACTTTTGTCGTGGCCTGTTCCTGAACAGCCATGTCGCGCTCGCAAAAGTAGATTTGGAGAGCTCATAGAGCCTATGCCAGTTTTTAAAATGGCTCGCCGCTCCATCTGACACGTAAATCACTAGCTGCAAGAGGAACATTCTCGTCAAGCCATTCTTCGATAGCTATAGAGGCTAACACAGTGACTGTGCCCAATCGTGACACAAGTCTTCGCTCACCACACCAAAACTGCGTGTTTCCGTACCAGCTGTTACCGCACATGTGAATATGGAAATCATCATTTTCATCAGTAGCACGCCTGTATTTCGCTGGGAATTGTCCAGTTTTCAGCGAAATCTAAGCGCATTATGTGCGTCTCCTGTATGGCTGTGCTCTGAACGTCTCTAATGTAAGTATGAGAAATGCGAGAACCCGCCCACTTCCCTAGCTCTGAGAAGAAATGTACTGCTGCAAGTTCAGCACAGAACACGCGTTTTGTGTTAAAAGCCCTCTGCATAACTTAAAAGTATTGTAAAATGAAGTAAAGCAAGCTTCGCAGGAACTTGCGGGAACCCTGGAAAAAGTAAATCCCAACTCTATATTTATTTGTATAGTATCGGTATCACCGTGTATGGAGCTTGCATGAGTGAGGTGTTACCTTCTCTGACCATTGAGTTTGACCTAGCCGTTGAAATAGGGCTTTGCGGCAACGTAGGATTTCATTCAGGTGCTTTGTTGGAAATAACTATCCCCTAGGCATGAATTGTATCTTCAGCATGACATCAAAAGTTTGTCGACAAATAGCTCAGATAAGGCCAACGCCAGACAACCTTGCCCAAACAAGGGGAATATCGACATGAGGCCCGCCGTCCCGCGGTACCGACAGCCGGGCTCCGACACGTACGCACGCAGACCAGGGCCGCGTTTTAGCGCGCTAATCGCCAGTGTACGCCTTTTGAAGCTGATTTTACTGATTTTACAGACTTTAAGATGAGAGGTCTAACATCGGGTCATGTCCTGGCAAAATATAAATGAAATCAAAACGGGCTTTTTCGAGAAACGGACGCTCAAAATCCTTGCTTTTTCGAAATATACCTTAACATTTGCCTGTTTCAGTAGATACCTGAAAGACGCACGATATACATAAGATGAAAGAGCGTTAAAAGCTGAGTGAAACTGGCCCATATTTTCCTGGTCACACGTTATTTTGACGTCATGTTACTCCTGAGACTGAGCACACAGAGGGACATGTCCCTCAGGGGTCGTCCCTCAGGCCAGACTCTCCTGTGTGTTCAGGATTTTACAATATGGAGTTGCTCCAAGAGCTGACATGCATATATGCCATCTTGTCGGGTCGACTTTTTTACATGTTCTAGCGCTTGCCGAGATATTCCCGTATTTTACCAGCGTAAACAGTACGATGTGTCATGTGCAAGACTGCGCGTTCAATGCGAGATTATCTGGTTACCCGTGTACAGAAACAGTAAACGATTCACACACGATATCGCAGTCGATCATGCCGCGGCCATCTTTAAGGCTACGCATGCGTTGACGTTTCCTGTGACGTGTGACGAGGGCATGTCCAGAATGCATTGTGTTCGCCCAGCACGCTTTCGTCTATGGAGCAATATATTGGATGCCACCCCTGTGATGAACACACACTTCCACTACACTGTACGTACGACACTTCCCCGTTTCGCCACGTTTTACCGTTTCTCCTACCAATAGACGTCTACCCGAGAAACGTCATCATGACGTTAGTAGACACACTGAAAGCGAAACAAATCGGAATGATAGGGCTGGGTTCCACGAATGAACATTTGTTCGGCTGCCTCTTATTGAAAGAAAAGTAGGACCGAAAGTCCCGTTCCTTTCAGGGGCAACAAGAGTGGGTTACTCGACAAAACAACAACCTTTGACAATTTTGGGAATCTTGGGAATAGTTCACATTCAGTGGTTTTTAGTCGTTTACGCATTCGACACACGCGCCTAACACATGGTTCTTTACTGCGCCGGAAAGAGCCACCGGAATACGTACTGTGCAGCTCTGTGCTTCGCATCCTAATCACGTGTCCCGTACATGAACTTCAGTTGCCACTTCACCCAGTCTTGTTGTTCGGTGATGAGCCCCTTTTACCCGGTCATGACAATTCATAGCTAAAGACAACTGTATAGTTTTACCCAGATTTTGCTCATGTATCATGTTTTAATCTTCCTGAAACGCTAGTTTTAGTCTTAGTTTAGTTTTAGTTTAGTTTATAGTTATCTTTCTGTGTTTACCTAGTCACTGAAACTCTCCATCATCTCTGCGCTGTTGTTGTTACCTATAGTAACTAACCACCATTCTCTTTTCGCAACAGTTTGCCGCACTATGACCTTAACTGCCCTGCGCCATAAAAATCCCAAGCATCATCATCATCATCATCATCATCCTTTCAGGGACCATCACAATTCCCCCATGATCCTAGATTATGGATGCCTTGTGTACGGGTCTGCACGCCAATCTGTGCTGAAGGCTCTGAATCCGGTTCATCACCAGGGACTGCGACTCGTGCTGGGGGCTTTCCGTACATCACCTGTTGAAAGTCTCTATGTGGAAGCAAATGGGTGGTCCTTAGCAAAACGTCGTTTCTTTCTTGGGGCTCTGTATGCACTAAGGATAAGAGGCTACTCTCAACATCCTTCTTTATCCTGCATTAAGAACACACGTTTTAGGCAACTATTCCTTAACAAACCAGCAGTTACCCTTCCTTTAGCATGCGAATATCAGATGAGATTCAACTCTATGGCTTTACTGCTTACAGTTATATGATCGCAGAAAATAGTCCAAGGGTACCTCCATGGCAACCACCGCTAAAATATAACTGCTACCTTAAAAAGTACAAAAAACATGTGACCCCTTCCTTAGTGCTACAACAGGAATTTGAGCACCTGAAGAGTAGTTTTCAGAACCACACTGAAATTTCTACAGATGGATCCAAAACAAGCACAGGTGTCTCCTGTGCCATGGTATCCGGTACATGTACTAGGATGCACCGCTTAAAGAGCATCACGTCCATCTTCACCGCTGAGGTTTATGCCATCATTTTAGCACTGAACTTCATTTTAGAAAGTAACATCGAATCATCTGTCATATATACAGATTCTCTTAGTGCTTTAGAATCCATATGTAATATCCAACCCCAGGAGAACCACCTTGTGCAGCGAGCTCAGTACATAGCCAGCAGAGTAGTAAACAGAGGTCTAGCTCTTATCTGTTGGGTGCCTAGCCACAGAGCCGACAAAGCTGCCGCTGCTGCGCTCTCTGCTGATGTAACGCCGTTTGATGTACGATGATGTATCAGGACTTGAAGCCCCATCTCAAGAGGACGATAAACAAAAGATGGCAGGAATATTGGGACACACAGATACACAATAAACTTCACCTGGTTAAAAATAACATAGGACACCCTATACAGAGCTTGGAAAAGAGAGCACATGAAGTAGCCCGTACACGGCTAAGACTTGGCCACACTCACCTCACCCATAGTTTCCTTCTTCACAGAGAGGAGCCACCCGAGTGCGCGCACTGTGGGGAACCCCTTTCTGTTCTACACATCCTTATTTCTTGTGCATCGTATGAACCTCTTCGCCATCGTCACTTCCAGGAGTTTTATAGAAATCACCTACCGCTCCACCCAGCCCTACTGCTGGGTGATTACGCTCTTTTACCGTTCAGTAGAATCTATAATTTTATTAGAGACACTGGTTTTTTAAACGCCTTGTAATTTTAACGATATTTTCTGAAAACACAGTACTTGAGCTAATTTGTATCATGCACTGGTTTTAACCTTATCATTCCATTTTTAACTCGTGACATTTTTAACAATGTTTTAGCGCATTATAGCCTCCGTCGCTGCTGCGCCATTAAAATACTAATCATCATCATCATTCCCCCATGATCGTGGCTTTTGGTCGCGACCATGTTCGCCCCTAACTTCGAGTGTAGTTAAACTCTACGAAATTGGTGGCGCTGTCGAACACCATGACGTCATTTGTTTACAACCAGGTACAGTAGATGTTTCAGGTGTTTCACCAGCTAGACTATTTTGAGGGTGTTTATCGGTGTTCTCAACTTTTCCGAAATTCCTCGGAGCATTAGAAAGTCTGAAAAATGAACGTCGCCGATTTCGGAGTATTTCGGAGAGACCCCTCAGACGGCGCATTATGAAAGACACCGCAAAAATGAACGTCACTTCAGCGAGGCTTTTTCGTCGGTCACACGACGTTATAACGTCACGCAGAGGTGAACAAATGGAGGAGGAAATGCTGAGGCAATTCAGATCTTGACAACAGTGAGTCTGTATATAGTGTCGTCTCTTGTCGAAAGGGAAACCTACTGCATTGTGTTGCTTTTACCGTCCGCCAAGCGCAGGCGAAGAATGTGTAAGAAATTTGTGTGAGGACACAGTATCTGTTATGAGATATTAAATTATTAACCTTCTTACCGGGTTTTTGATGCATTCTGAAATGCATTCTGTGTGTGTAACTGTGAGGAAATTAGTGATGTTTCTGTTTTCCCGTTCCTCTCGGATCACGAACGTGTGACTGCTACTGCTAGGATTCACTCAAAGGCAGTATCAAATGAGCAAAGAGAAGCGGTCGTATTTTACAAGACTTAAGTCGAATTTGGGGGCCAATTCAAACCCTCATTCAAAGCCTCAAGCAATTATATTTCTGTGTACCTGTACTTTACTTTAAGTACAACTTAAATCGTGTACTTTGCACCGTACTTTTTTCGAGTAGTTTCCAATCAAGTACTCAAGTACCCAAACTTGGACTCCGGACAAAAAATCGCTACTAAAAGCGCTAAAATGACAACAAGAAGACGAAAACGCACAGGAGTTTTCGTCTTGTTGCCGCCATTTTAGCGCTTTTTGTGGGATGCAGTACCAAGAGTTCCCTTCATTGGCAATTAATAATCATTTTATATCACATTATATGTGTGATTGCATTACATGACGAAAACTCTGAAAGACACACATGCCTTCATTTTTACATGTTACGTTTTCTTAATTGGTCACCTGCATTACATTGCCGCAGATCACAGCCGTATAAAAATGAAGACTTACATTGTGCTTCATCCTTTTTTACTTATATGTTTAGAAAAATTTCAGAAAGCAGCGGAATGCCGAGAAATGTATAATCTCTGTTGGCTAGTACTTTTCTTTCTTAGAAATTTCGTAGCCTGTTATAGAAGAAGACCGGAACACCACACTAGGCGGGTGATCTTGGATCAGCCCGGGTATAATACTATTTTGCATAATCACAGCACAACTCACTGATAATTTCTCTACATGTAAGAGCAAATCATGACATCTGATTAAGTTCATATTCACGGGTTTGTACTTAACCTAGGTCTTTATGGCTTCAAAGCATTGTACTTGAGTACTTGGATGAGTGCTTGAAGTACTTTGCCTAGTACTTTGCACTGTACTTGAAGTACTGATGATGCCAGGTACTTGGTACTTTACTTTAAGTATAATTTTGAGGTACTTTGCTCATCACTGGTGACTATGAGGCTTGTGACGCGAATGAAATGGCGTCGGTAAGTCTGCAAAGCCACGACAAATACATGTGCCGAATGCGGCCCCGCACACTGCGCCGCATTATCACACCGATAATGGTAGATCGTAGGAAGCTCCGGATACCTGCTTTCATGTTCACATAAAGTCGATGACACCCATGGGAGTCCTTGTGGCAGTAAAAGGTCCCCAAGAAGGCACACTCTACGAGTGTTCGCACAGCACAGGGCACAATACGGACGAAATTCCTAGCGCCACTAACAATGCAACGTTATGCATTCCAGACTGCCAATTATCTCTCTATTATCATTATTTGTCTGTCAGCGGGACCCGACTGCCATCGACTGACTACCGGTCATTTGTGGCGTGCCAGGCATGATTTTTAAAACCGAACCGAACGACCACTATACCTGGTTGTGGTGGGGATGGACGTTCGACACGCCGCCGCCAGGGGCGACGCGAATATTGAAATGGTACATTGAAAGCCTGATACTAACTAGTAGTTGTTGGTGGAAATGTCGTGGAAGAGGTCGTAGTCGTGGTGAGAGACGTGGTAGAGGTCGGGTACGTTTTAGGAGTCAGGGCCGTTTGATGCAGCAGGGTAGATTTTGGAGTCGGGTTGTTCGTTTCATGGCTGGGAGCCCTTGGTTGCTGTTTGTTACTGATCGTGGTTGTTGTAAAAGCTTTATAAAAGGCACTTCGTGCAGCGGTAAGTGAGACAACCCACAAAAACGCGCAGCTTCGGTAATGTATTTTCCATGTTCGTCCACTTCGTGACGTGGTTCACATTCATACGTACGTTGGTAACCCTAAATTTAAGAGACATAGTGGCCTTGACAGAAGAACCCTCTCCGACATTTTTCATCGGTCACCTAATTTCGAGCTGCCCCACAAGGGATTGTGAGCGTTAAAAGCCCCCGAGATGTAGGGCTGACGAAGTTGATCACATAGCTTTTCAAGTTCTCTCTGTTCTACTAATGATGATGGTGGCAAGTATAATGAGCATACTGTCAAGACAGTGTCAAGGCAGACCTGAACGGCAACTGCGTGCAACTCCGTGACGAACAGATGAGGTTTTGCAGATATTGCCTGCAGGAGGACCACAGCCACGCCTCCAGATGCACGCGTGCCGGTTGTACGGTTCTTTCTAAAAACGTTATATCTGCGGAAAGGATTTTAACTTCCTTCGTGTAGGTATGTCTCTTGTAAACAGAAGCAGACAGCCTTGTACTTTTCGAAGACGAAACAAGGATTGATTGTTTTGTGGATTAACAAGGACAGAGAGGAGAGCCTGGCCATTACGTGTACCAAGGACGTACAACCCTCGGTGGGGGTAATTTGTTACCCCTCCCTGGGAATTATTGGGAATTCTTTATGTGGGAAGGAGCGCGTGGGTTAGATGTACTGGGGAGACTTGACGATTACTTCTGCGACATGCAGTCATCATCATCAAGCTCCATGATGTGTGTGCCTGTCTGGGGTTAACTCCCAGTGAGCCCATTCCAGAATGAAGGTACGCCACCAACCTCTGCAGAGGTTGTGGCCACCACTTGCTGGCTGCAAATTTGAGCAGCCGGAGCCAACGCAGGCAGGCTCTTGTGTTTGGGGAGCTTGGAGTAAAGGCCCAGACGTCTGGGTCTCCACGGATTTAGTCGGTGGCGTCGCTCCCCTACACGACGCCGCGTCGTAACCACCTTTTTTTTTTGGCATATTCAAATCATCAGGATGTCTTTCTTGCTGCCACTGAGGGCAGGACCGTGAATAGGCTTTGTGATTGCCGCTGCAGTTCGCACATTTGATCTTACTTCGATAGGTTTCTACTGCATGATTTTCCTCTGTATCGGGCAGGTAGTGCGTCCCCGGCAGACCTGGGATCAGTGACAAAAACGTTTGCACTTAAAGCAACGGCGTAGGTTAGGAACGTAAGGTCGCACGGGACAGTTGATATGTCCTGCTTTGATGTCTGTGGGAAGTTTGTGTAGATAAAAGGAACATACTGTATGCTTCGTCGGGATTTCTTTGCTATCTCGGCGCTTTACAATCCGCTGGGCTCTACTCCCTGAGCCTTGCTGTATTTCAGTGTTAGAACAGTCGAAGAGCTCATGTTCTGAAATTACGCATTTTATGAAGTTCAGTGTGCTATGTTCGGAAATAGTAACTGACAGATCAGCGATTCTATCGAGGTAGAGTAGCGTGGAGCTTTGCAGTTTCGTTTGTAGTTGCATTTGTATGTCTCTTGTTGGCAGTTTCTTCGCTGTGTAGGATTTTCCAATGACTCACGTTCTCTGGCGATCACAAATGGTGATATATTTTTCAAAGGCTTCGTGCTGTCTTCTCCATGGATAATAAGAACTTTGGCAAACAAAGGTTCTGGAGTCAGTTCTAGTATTTGCATTGGATGTGCATGGGTGCGGCGCCTATCTTGATGGTTAGGCGAGAGTCGAGACTTGACCAAGTTCGGATTGGCGATTTGTTTAATAATGTTATTCCTAACTACGTAGCTTGTAACATTTTCTACGCAGGTGTTCGCGCTGTAACTCAGAGACGCGCCTGACAAATGTTTATGCTGTGAAGGACAAATCCGTGACGAGAACGAAGTACACGTACTTGTCGTTTCGAAAGGGGTTCGTACTGCACCCATCTTTTATCCAGGACGGTGAATACTGGCTACCCCGAACTCTTTTAGGGGTTCGGTCTCCGCAAACCCGAAAAATCACATGCACGTTGTGTTTTCATTCTTGTCCTCACGATGCACTAAGAAACACCTATGTTTCCTCACTCAACAACACCGTCACATATGCAGCCAATAAAAATAATCAAAAAAGTCAATAAAAAGCAGGAATGCCATGCGTATTGAAAGTACCGAAACCAAGAACGGTGACGCACAAAGAACACACAGCCCGCCGAGAGGAGCCGAGCAGACGCCGCAAAGACCGGAAGATACCCCTCCAGACGTCACGGCTGTCCAAGTGCGGCGTCCAGTCGCGGGCAAAAGATGCAAGTTGAAAATTGACTTACAAATTCACGGAACCGAATATAAACGAAATATTTTGCGCAGTGGCTCGGAAAGATATAATGAACAATCTGATGAGGCCTGTTTACTTAACATCTGGGGTCCAGACTGTCACTTTGAACGATGCCTACTGTTGCATCCCTTGGTACGTTCGAGGGCACTGCTATCCCAACCGTCGCTACCACACGTCCCTGCATCAAGACCTCATCATGCCCCTTCCACGGCAGACCCTTCCCCTTTGGCTATTCCTTACGTCCCTGCCGTCAAGCGCAAGCAAGTTTGCCCTCACAGGCATTACCATTCACTCAATTGTGCAATGTGGTCGCGGCGGTAGCTGAGCACAGAGGTCAGAGACTTGGTATCCCGCCGCTGTCACACGACTCCCTCAATCCAAAACTCATTCGCTTAAGTGTCTCCAGCGGCAAGAAGGGCTTGGAGACCGCAACATCAGTTATTCAGTCGTACGTGCGAGCAGCTCAGTGATCGACCTGATAGTACACCAACTGTATCTTCACCAATGAATGTTTCTGTAGTATTAGTGTGGTAGTAGTTTGTAGTATTAGTCACTGGTAATATGCATGCACCTCCCTAATCGCTAATCTCGCCTACCGAGTTTTGCAAATGGCACCCTCTTGCCATAGCCCCTTGGTCCCTTCCTGGTTGCAGCTGTCACCATACCGCTTATGACATTTCTCGACTCATCCATCAGACAGAGACAATACAGAGCTGGAAGTCGTAGCTCTACGACGCAGTTCTTCCTGTTCTCCGCTGCGGGTACCAGTTGGTGAGAGAAGCGGCGAAAGTGCATGTTTATGAACGTTCTTAATGACACACTAGGTTGAATGGTGAGCATGAACTGAGGGATGTTTTTTTCTCACGCTGGGCAGCGTTGTCAAACATCGTGCGCAGGAACATTGTGACTGACAAGGACTCATCACTTTACAGCTCGAATCAGGGTTAACTTTAACGTCATTCCGGTCTGCGGACTCCGGTGATCCTCAGTAGTGTGGCGGATATCTTATCTGCTAGACATGGGGGAGTCCCGCGCTGTTAACTCTGGGGCGTGGCCGTTAGTTATTTAAGCCAAGTAGCCTTCCTCCTGAAATCCACGGGAGTAGATTTCGGCTGCGAATCTCTGCGTGCAAAAGACCGCCCTTATGAAAATGGATTTTTCCTTTCTGCAGACTTCTTATTGACTTCTTGTTTCCTGTCTTGACAGTGTGTTGACTTTGACTTCTTGTTGATCAAGTCAAAAGGAATTGCTATTGACATAATTTTGTCAACCTCTTGAACTACCTTATGTGCACCCTCTATGGACAAGGTACATAGGTGTCGTTGTTGAGAGTCTGTGGACTTTCTATGCGCCTATGTAGCAAGTACTTATTTCAACCGTTTTTTTTTCTACATAGACGAATTCTGTATTATTAATTGCTGCATTATCGGAGAGTAATGTCCACAGAGGTCGACCTCAAGGCGGTACCGAGCATCCCATAAGGGGTATACATATTTAGAAGCATGCTTGTGGGTCTATTCGGTAGGAGACAAGCTGTATGGGTAATATCAGCAATTTCTGTGTATGTTGCAAAAAGTCGTGGGGTGTACACCACTCATGGAAGGTGGAGAGGTCCGTGCTATCGGCTCTCTAAAAAAAGCGGTATTTGGATCTGAACTTATGATTACATGTAGTAGCTTGAATGCCACTTTGCCAACTTTTAGCTGCATATTAAAACACTAAATACAGTTTCGATGCCTTTGAGAAGACGGTTCCTCGTATTATTTATACTTCAGTTCAGTACACAATATATGTACGACCACATGAGGATCATGAGCGTGCGACAGGTTTGCTGCATATTTTGATTCTGCACCTCCGTGCCTCGCCCGCGCCTCATCACGAAGGAGTCATCGCCATTAGTATCATGGGAATGTCGTAACGGTTGCGGCTTTTCGCTCGTCAATTACAGAACAAAGGAGGATATGATTTTGCGTCGTAAGGGGTAAGCTGTGTGATATAAGTGTGTCATCAAGCTTCACTTGTATTCATACGATGACTGTTGTGCTGTAGGTTTTTGTTGTTTTGTTTCGAGCAGCGGCTGCAGTCTTGCGTCCCGTCAGGTAAGTGCACAAGTATGAGTCGTGGCCGGTGTTGGTTCTGCTTATTTCATTCTAGTTTTTGCAGGCCATGAAATAAGTAAGGAGGATATCATTTTGCGTCGTAAGTGGTAAGATGTGTGATAGAAGTGTGTGATTAAGCTTCACTTGTATTCTTACCATTCCTGTTGTGCTCTGGGTTTTTGTATGTTTCGAGCGGCGGCTACAGTTTTGCGTCCCGTCAGGTAAGTGTACAAGTATCAGTTCGTGGCCGGTGTTGATTGTGCTAATTGTACTCCCGCTTTTGCACACTAACTATTTGCACACTAACGCCGTATTTGCTTTACTTTGTTGAACAGTAAGCTGGGTGAACCCAATTTGTTGTTGCAATGACTATTTTACTTGGGTTTTAGTAACTTGCGTTAGAACACAGACACATTTCTCTCCAGATCTTTAGAAAGGAAATTCAGTGAATTTGAAGTCCTACGTTATCGTGGGTCGCCAGAAGAACTCGGACCTCAACCGCTCATTGACTCCATTGTGCGACGCGACACTGTGAGGCATGAAGCATGTGCTATGTACGCATTCTTTTTTTTTATGACTATGTCGACACTGAATACCACTTTCAAGGTATGCATTTTCGAAATAAAATAGATACATATATAGTTTTGCAGTACTTCGTTTCATGTATTTTATGCGTGTTGCGATTGAGTGAACAAGACAAGAGAAACAATACAATACGGAGAAATTCAACTTCGCTCAAGTCACAGAAAGTCCACATAGACTCTTCACATCATACGCGGGATGGTGTTAATCGGGCTTCAAAAAATCATGTATCTTCCTCGATTAAGAAGAATATACTGATGCCTCATGCAACGGCCGCAGGGCCTTTGAAAAAAGCACCAACGTAGCTTCGTGGGTGACGCTGACTGATTGACAGCTGGGTCACAACAATTAATAAACAAAGAAATTGAGATCACATATCACAGCGAAACTACGACAGGGTCACAGATCACAGACGATCACAGCGAAACTACGACAGTGGTACGCCAAGGCGACAGGATTGCCCTGAGTGGAATGGAGTACAGCATTCCAATAGTCTTTGACCGAGAACATGCCACTCACCATGGAAGAGTGTCTCATTCTTTGGAAGAATATGACCGGAGGTTTAGGTGGCGTTGATTGGAACCACTGCGACTATACGAACCGCACCGGCGAGGAGCTCAAGCCGCAACGAGTTAAAGAATAACCAATGAGAAAGTGCCTCTATGTACTGAACTAACAAAGATGAGGACTGCTAGTGAGAGTGCTTTCGTGTTAATGGCAGAATATTTGCTGAGTCGTCAATATCTGAGTTGTCCGCAGTAGACGGGAGACCATGCTTTAGAAGCATATAGCGAAATATATGGTCATACTGGCACCGTCCAAGGGGACCCCTGGCATAGCGAGAGGGGGGTTTAGGGGGTTCAAACCCCTCCCAAAATCGCATATTTTTGAATGCTTTGAAAAAGAGCAGCTGTTGAATGAGAAGCTGAACATTCCCTTTTTCCTTAGCACTGATGGTTTGCATTTTCGATGGGCTGCTGCATTGACAATGTTATGCCATGTTATGCTGAGGTACTCGCCTGCTGTGGCGCGCTCTGTGCCAGTCAGTAAACCACCGGAACGTTTCTTGTCCGCGCTTTGTCTGCAGCTTAATCGTTGTAGGTTCCGGACGCAGCGTTAGCCCAACAAAGCGACGGGATGAGCGGCTATCTCACTAATATGCACCACTGTCTGCGGAAAAACTCCAGCGCAACAGGCAGGGAGCTCGTGGTGTCGGGTTCTGGCTCCATAGCCTCGGTTACATGAACGTGACAGAAATATCAGGTCGTGTCAACCAAGATTCTAGGAAGGATTGATGTGTGGAGATGCAGTAAGTCACATCGTCCCGTTTCTGTTGTATTCATGTAACCGCGGCGTATGTTTCACTACAAAAATAAAATAGCGTAACACCAACCGACCCCTGGGAGGCGAAAGACCCCCTCTAGGAATTCTAGTGAAGGAAGGATCGAACAGCAGTGACTCAATCGTTCGTGATACCCTGCTTCAACTCCTGAGGTGAGCAAAGGCCTGGTTACTCCAGTGGAGAGACATCACGATCCTCTCTGGTACAGTGATACCACGGCCATCCACCGCGAAGTTCCAAAAGTGTACGCAGAACAAGTGTTGTGTTTCTTCATTATAATGTGGGTTTGACCAGAAAACGAAATTGCTGCGAGAAATCCACAGAAATGTAGAATTCTAGTCAGAAGTGTGCAGTTAGAGTACCTATCGATGCCGTACAATAGATCATTTTGTTATACGTTCTGTTCTGTACGTTTTGGCTTTTAAACAGAGAGATCAGACCATCCTTCTTAATATATGGGAGCTCCATCGTTCCATCCTGAACAAAATGTGTTGTACGGGCACCCTCTCCATGGACAGGGCCGTCGCCCTCATTTATAAGTATTGCCTCTCATTATACCACCCACACTTCCAGCGATATATATAGACTCTAGCTGATCTGCTTTCACAGGCTCCACAAGCGGAGACTGCCACAAGGTACAACAGCTCATCATAGAGCCCACAATACTGGGCACACAACCAATGTAATTGCGACATTTGACAGATTATGTATTATGCGTCGGAAAATCATGAGCTTCCCTGTGTGCCTCGCGATTCAGGCGACCTTGACTAGTTCTAATGGTTTTCTCGCCTGTCGCCATATTTAGTCATTCAAAATAAAAGGCTTTTATTTGACACAGTACTGATCCAAAGTAGTGATACATGTGTGCTCTTTATGTTTGTGTTTAGGGTGTTTGCTCTAGCGTGTCCAGAAATTTTATTTGAAGCGAGCGATAAAAGAGAAATTAGTGCTACTTTTCAGGTGCTACTTGTGAAGCTGTACCCGTTCCTTACTCAAGTGGAAGTAATTTCTTTTATCGCTCGCTTTAAATATAATTTCTGAACAAGTTAGAGAAAACACCCTGTATACAGAAGCCCACTCAGTGGCGCTTGCTGACAGACTGCACCCAGATTCCAACTTGAAGCAAAACGAACACACTGTTCAATTCCTAATAACGAGGCAGTCTTATGAGTGCGTATCATTTCATGGTGAGCATCTTTCGATGTTTGTAGAGCATCGTACAAACGGAAAGATCTTCTCGTACCCCTAAGAACACACTGTCGTCCCTGGAATATCCGACGGTTAACATACAGGGACGGACAGGACGTCTGTGGGAGGGCGAAATCCATTCATAGGGTATCCCTCATGTGACGAAATGAATAAATAAAGATAATGAGCACGGTGACTCAAAACAAAGTCTAGGTGGTTAGGTGAAGATTAACAAGACAGATCTAGGAGGTGATAGAAAAAAGTATTGCCCAGACCACAAAGGCAGAGAAACCCACTTCGAAAGGTACTCGAACTCCCTTGTTACGCGGCCCTTCCTAGGTTCAAGAGTCCTGCTCGCCTCCGACACAAAACGAAGGGTACTCAAAACCAGGGTGTCGAACCGCAAAAAATACGGGTTCGGTTCGGGTTCGGGTTCGCGTTGTTTTGATTTCGTTCCGGTTCAGTTCGGGTTCGGCCAGGCCAGAAATCGAACCGGTTCGCAAACCGGTTCGTAGCCCCGAACCGGTTCGCGAACCGGTTCAACGCTTCCGTTATATATGTTCCATAAAACTGCTTTTATCAGGAAATGCGTGGCTAATAGCATACTGCTGTTGTCTGCATTGACATCTCTAGCGGTGAGGTAGCCCTTTAGTGAGAGAAATGAGAAATGGATGAACACTTATTGCAACTAGAGTTCACGCTGTCGAAGCGGTGTAGTCCTGCTACTTTCTGTTCCCAAAATATCTTTTTTCACACGCACAGGAAGCCTAATAAGATGGACAGCGTAACATAGACGACAGTACTTGCCGGCACACTGCCTTCGCAGCGTGAATCGATCTGAAACCGTACTGAAGCATGTCGAAAATAAGCCTGCAAGCCTTACTCTGTCCGAGCTCACAGCAGTGTACTTGTTAATCCACAACACAACGGCAATGTGTCACGACGACACAACTGCGCTACCAATAAGCAGAACCACATTTACTTTTCAAAGCACGACCAATCAAACAGGCACCGTTCTGCGTACGCTACTTCTCCAGTTCTCATGTTTCTGACTTGTTTAATTTGTGCTGCTCACGTGTAAAGGGAAACCTTGGGCGCTTATTTGATCACATATTCGTCCTGTAGAGCTATATAACTGGCCTACTCCATTCGTGTTTCATTCGTCCGCGTGGCACCTGGTCTCTGAAGAGTAGACGCCGCGCCGCGTGCGTGGGGCGCTAGCCGCGGCACTCACAAGGACAACTGCGCTTCAACGTGTTAAAAAGACGCTGAAAGTATACTTACTATACGTCGTCGTCTGACTGCTAGGTGAACATTTCTGAAATTTATGATATAGGCGCGTGATGATGATACCAATGTGTCTTCGTTCGGGGATAGAGAGGAACTCTTATGCTGACTTCTTTTATGTCCGAACCGTTTTGTTGCGAACCGGTTACCGCTATTATTTTTTACGGTTCTGCTCCGGTTCGGGTTCAACAGTGTCATGAAAATTTCGGTTCGGGTTCGAGTTCGGTTCCGGCAAAAATAACGGTTCGGGTACGGTTTTCGGTTCGGGTTCGGGTTCGGTTCGACACCCTGCAGTCAAAACAATGCTCAGGCGACGAACTTCTTTAGTGTTAACCTTCCAGTAGTGTTTCTTATTGCTTTTTCTTTGAGACATTCAGGTAGGACCCTCGATAGTCAAAAGCAGTGCTACAGTATTGCGCTTTTATATGTATTCCGCGATAAATGCTTCATATTTCATGGACAGACCTTTTTTGGAGGAACGCTCCTTGTTTTTGACAAATGTCATTCATCCCCTTGGATCGGCCCAAAAAGCAAAACACATGTATAACTCAATATTTGTGGAGGTAAATTAAACTGGGTAGTATTTCTAATCCCGAGACCTACTCACCGGAAAGGCACAGGACGTACCTGAATGACTTCACGGACAGTCCGTAAGTGTCATCCTCAAGTCGTTCTGGGGATACACGATGACACTGTGTCTTTGAGACCGTCTGTGCTATTGGGGACGTAATCCTGTCTTTGTTGTCCGTCCTTGAAATGCGACGGCACTCTCGTACTCTTTAATTTCCAACTCATGACAGCCCTCTAGTTGCAGATTTCCACATCCCGCACGAATAACCAAACAGTATTTACCCCTTTTCGCGTGAATCGGAGCGTGATGGCGCCGGCGACTCCACAAAACCGGAAAGGCCCCACCTGACTTCACAGCCTTTTTGACGCTATGGATGCGTGGTGTTTGTATTTGCACTGCATGTGGTTCGGATAACGATGCACCGATTATCTTGTTTTGGGATGTGTTGCGTTGTTCCCGCACTCTCAGAAAACAGGGAGTCATAAGGGAGTCGGACACCTCGCGGACACGTGCTCGGACACCCTCGCGAACAGAGAGGGAGTTGCATCGACACCCTTCCGTGACTGTATTTAATGCGGGGTGTTGCGTAGACTCCCTACATGGAGGGGTGTTAGCCTCACTGCCCAATGTCTATGACGAGACTATACAGCAGTGCAGCCTCGTACATTTATTCATTTGTTAAAATTATCGAGACACACCTGCAAATAATGAAAACAAGCCTGTGTCTGACACGGCCAAAGTAGTTGTATCCCAACAGAGCACATTTACTTTTCGCAAGCCCTGGCTGTACCAAGAAAAGCCGTTGGTGGCTCATATAATTGTAAAGTACCCAACATTACATACTGGGGAACAGGTACTGCAATTTTATAAGCAAGCTGGTGCCTACATCTTGTTTCCGTGTGCTCATAAAGACGCCACTTCGACAATGCAGTCTTTTTTGTTATAATTGTAATTGACACCCGGATCGGTCGTTTCATTCGAGGGAAAATGTCCGTGAAAATGCTCTCTATTGACAAGGGAAGCGGCAGATCGAGTAAGAAACACAATGTCCGATAGAAAGGGATATCTGTTCTGTAACGCTAAGTGCCTTGAAGTGCAGATGCACTGCGAGTTGATAAATCGTATGTCCGTCACCGTTACGAAAATGTTTCGGTCCTTGGTACTCTGGGAGCGGGTTGTTAAATTTTGATTCGTACACTATTGCAATTCCAATGACGGCTTTTGAGGGATGTTCCCGCTTGGGTAGTTCTATGGGAGTACCTAGATTCTTGAGGAAGACGGAGAGGCGCTGCACCTGTTCGTGTTTTTGAGCGATGGCAGTTTTGTTTTTGTAACGCTTTACAACACAGATAAGTATCTGCATAAAAAGAAAAATGGAGTAATATCAATGGAGTAACCAATGGAGTAACATCACTTAATAACAGAGCGGGAAACGGAGTGCCTAATGTTGTCTGCAATGTGCTTGGTTAAGGCAGTCAAGAGAACACCTGCAGGAAGGGTGTCAGGGGAACACCTTTAGCAAGGGAGTCAAGAGAACACCCTTACAAGTGGCGTAGCCTAAACACCCCAAAGGGAGTTATATGTGTGACGAGCGTGAACACCCCCAAGAGAGTTTCCCATACTCCCTTTTTTCTAAGAGTGCGGATGCAGTTGCGCCTGTACAACCCCCTTCACCACAGACACAAAAGAACAAAGCCAGCATGTGAAGCATATGAGCACCAATGAGCATGTAGCGGCCAACTTCACTATCATTGACATCGCTTGTGGCCCCGCGAGTTCTTACCTCGAGCGTAGGTGTCGAGCGACCCGCAGTTCATCAAAACATCATTCTTCCTTCGGCCATCACTTGTATCGGACCTCGTTTATTGTAGCGCAGCTACAAATTGGTGACCCGAACGTGATTTCTCTCGGACGTAATGTCAATCCCGGACGGTGATCACATACCCGTCTCCGCAGAGGCCGCCGTCACCAACCTTCGCCTACCGCTCTATTCCCTGGACGATCCTCAACTCTGGTTTGCTCAAGTAGAGGTACTTCACCGTGCCGACAAGTACTTCGAGGTGCAGCTGCCGCGCGGTCCCGACACCATTACCTTGGACCGGCTGAAGCCAGCCCACCTCGCGGACATCGACGCAACCCCGCCGGCCACAACCCACCTTCCCTCCCCTGCTGCACTGCCCACTGCTACCAGCGGTCACCGCCGCGCGCGTCCGCCAACACGCCACGTTCGCTGGACTTCACCTCGTTCGTAGCGGCCAACTTCACTATCATTGACATCGCTTGTGGCCCCGCGAGTTCTTACCTCGAGCGTAGGTGTCGAGCGCACCCGCAGTTCATTAAAACATCATTCTTCCTTCGGCCATCACTTGTATCGGACCTCGTTTATTGTAGCGCAGCTACAAGCAGATGAGCAAGATTCCACCCACGAAAAGCATACAAGCACAGAACCAATGATATATTCAGAGGACTTTGACATTTTTTTTTAAAGAAAAAAGAAAGCGGCGTCACTGTCTAGCGAACTGCAGAAGACAAAAGGTTTGATGGAGCGATCCAAAGCAAACTGCAGTGTCTTGGAGGAAGCTCCTGATCACCGTACGACTATCGAACAAGTGCTGAAGAATGACGAGTCTGCCAGATCTCTCACAGGCATTGTTCGTTGCACTAGCTATTGCGCTTGAAATTAGGAACATCATTCCCAGAAATGCGGGACACAGTTGGCTTGACCGGCGTACTCGCTGCCTTCCATTGAAGCAATGCATTCCATATGTTTTGTTAGAATATCTGTTGACTCTGAGCTTGAGAAAGAAATGTCCACACATGGGTGTTGCTGTGAGAGGCCCTTCGATGGTGTACTAGTGGAATGGAAGCGCAAGAGCGTCACAGTTTTGTTCCTGGAGGACTTATTTTTTGGCCGTGTTGGCTTCATGGCAGAATGCACTGGTGTGCTATCGTTGTTGTACTTGGCCAGAACAATGGGTTCTCCAGAAAATATTCATGTAGGACATGAAAGTTGTCTGTCTGTTGTCTGTAATTTGTCTTGTACCCTTTGCAACTTTGTGCGCAACTGTGGGATGCTCTAATTTTGTTCCAACGACGAAAGAAGTGTTAACAAGCTCAGTGTGGCTTGCGAAGCGTCTGTAACTTAATTTCTGAGGGCGATAGCAACGGGTTGTGTTGGCTCAGTGGTAAAGATATTGCTCATTACTTTGTGGGGCCGTGATTCGATCCGCGGTCTGGTTTGTTTTTTTCCTTTTTTGTAGAGAGAGTTATGAGAGTAACGGTAGGGCGAGAGCGTCAGAATGTTGTATTAATTATTGTCAATCATGTAACATAAATTTCGGACTTGTGGCATAAATGTTCTTTCTTGCCTGAAGTCGAGGTCAATGTGACGACGGAACAAATTATGCGGGCCAACTTTGAAGCGCTCTAGTGGTAAGGGTATTTAAGAGGGACACGTGTTTGTATTTAAGGGTACGCGTGTTTGTTGTAGTGTTGATACATGTCAATCGTTTACCATAAATTTCGGACCCGTGGCTTAAACGTCCTTTGTTCCCTGTCAATTGTCATGCGGGCCCACTTATGGCGAAACTAAGTAGAATGTACACAGTGTCACGCATGTTTGTTGTAATGTAGATGATCATCAATCCTTTAACATGAATTTGGCCCTCTGTTCCCTGTAAAGACACACTCATCAAATTTTCATTCGAGGTCGATGTGACAACAGAACCAATTATGCGGGCCAGCTTTGACGAGATCTCATGGTAAAGGAAATTAAGATGAACAAATTCCCACGCGTATTTCTTGCAGTGTATATACATGTCATTCCCTAACTCGCCAAATTTTTCGTACTCATGCAGCATATGCAAGACCGTAATCTCCTTACGGGTTAACTCGTTCTAGATAGCAAAACAATGAATACGTTAAAAATATGCGTGCTTATTGTCATGTATACAGGGTACGCGACGTAAGACTGAATGAATTTTATTAAATCCGCGATTGACTTTTTTCGCAAAAGTCGCTGAATATATTAACCGAAACCACAGAGCCATTTTGCGCTCTAGTAAGAAAATGTGCGAAAGCACTGTGGGGGTTTTGCGGTCAATTTCTCCTCTACTTGTCTCGGTGTCACCCTTTCTTAACTGACATCATGGAACAGCCCGCTTTGTCCCTGGAAGTATCGATGCCGTTTCTCAGTCTACATTATCATAAAATATGCCGTATTTGATTTAGATTTTTTTTTATCTCATTTGATCTGCCCAACACCTCACAACACAGTTCGCGATTTCATGTGATAAACGTCACGCAATAAAACTACCAATGCATTACTGCAAAAACCTGGCAGATAACAAACATGAAATCACCGATTCTGCTGCTCAATAAGTGTCTACGTTGTATCGGATTTTAACAAAAGAAAAACAACGAGGACGCCAGGAAGCGGGGGGCCCCATGCTTTGAGGAGCAGCGTGATGTCAGTATTGTCAAACGGTGAGAGTGATAGGAAAAAGCGGCCGCTGAACTAAGCTAAGCATTTCACTTGGAATGTTCTTTGGCCCTCAACTTTGGTAGAGACTGTAGTCCGAAGTTCTCTGGGAAGGTTGTCCCAACTTAAACGTCTGCTACGATACTCGTCTTACGATGTGAGGTTAAAAGCGTGGAAGTCTCTAGAGTTTCCATTAATGCAATGTGCCTGTCCAATTTGGGATCCCCATCTTTCCATACATAAAAATAACTTCAGAAAGGTTCAGAAGAAACCTGCCAGATTTATTTTTGCAGATTATCGCGCAACAACATCTGCGTCAGGTTAACGTCGCAAGGCTAATATGATACCACTCGAACAATATTTCAAGCCACAGCGCCTTAAATACTTGTTTCAACTGATGACAAGAACCACGCTTTCTTCGCGTTTGATTCCGGATTGTCACATTTCTAGACATAAGAATAACCGACATTTAAAGGACATCGTAGCTCTCACGGATGACTTTAAACATTCATTTTATCCAAAAACAATACGTGAATGGAACAGCCTTCCGGCCACCATTGTGAACCAAGTTGATATGTGTACTTTTGTTGCAAATTTAGAACCTGTTTTGCAGTCCAGCCACCTGTAATGGTCCGTATCCTAAATAAAGAAATAAATAGCAAGTAGGCTATCAGAAAAACCTTCTCAAGAAACATAAACGACCTCGTCGTGGTGCAGACATTACTCACCGAGACTGAAGCGACTCACGACCTGTAACGTTCGTTTACAACAACAACTCTGAACCTGTTCCAGTGCCTTCAGCAAGCATGATCATTGGAAGGCGTTTGATTTCCTACCCGACGGGGTCACACCCTCCTGCGGAGGAGATGATCCATGCCGCCAAATCGAGGGCCATGTTCCGAGGGACATGGAAGAGGCAGATGGAGTATCCCGAAGCGGCATGGAAAAGATGGCGCAAGGAATATCTCACTGATCTACGTTCCGGATTGGAGACATCGTCCTCGTGGAAGATCCCATCTGTCCAAGACTTCAGTGGAAGTTACCAGTGGTCGAAAAGATCTTTCAAGGCTCTGACCGGAGGGCTAGGTTGTGTCTAGTGAGGACCCCTAATCGCACAACAATAAGGACAGCAGTACTTTAGAGTACCTTTACAAATTGAAGGCGTCCGAAATGCGCGCTTAATCACCTCGCGGCGGGCAACCTGTTGATGTATTGTAGAAAACGGTATGGAAGTAAGATATACCGCACGAGCATTCTGTATCACTTGTCTGTTCTTCTCATGCCACAGTAAAACATCGTCATCCAACAGTCTCTGTGATATTATTCTCTACACATGCACTACATGCACTGCACTGCATGCATTAGGAGGTAGTCCTGATGCCTATAGAGCTACACAATTTCCTTTTGTTAGAGGCTGTACTTATTTCTATATAAATTCCATAGTTCCAATTTCCCAGCAATCCCCAAACCTCAGTAGTGTGGGACAGACTACTCAGTCTCGGTCGGAGTAGAACGCTTAAAACATGCTTCAACAGGGGGTATAATTATTGCACGCGGAGCGCAAGCTCCACAGCCCTGTAGCGTTCATAACACGGCGGAATTTGAGGTGGCAGATATTGTGATGTTGGCAACAAGCGGACCCACAAGATCGCCATCGGCGAATAGGCTGAAATACATGGCAGGATGGCGACTTTGGCCGATCTGGTAGCAGTGACACTGGTACTGCGGTTGTAATTATCGAATATAACTTGTACTGCAGTGTTGTGCACTATTTCTAGTGTGTTGGAGATTGTACAGTGTATCCCGCACGAAGGCTGCGTATTCCATCTTTGAAAGGGCAAGATCTCCACAACGAGCAACCACAGTACAAGCTTATTATTTGTGCTATTTGAGGTACTAAAGGCCCGTCAAAAACGTTCTTCTTTACGTCAAACCCAAGCCCGTTGCCCTCTCTGGCATTACATGATGTCTTGTGCTCCTATGCACATTTGACACATATCTGCAAACCATTACGCGCAATTTCAAATTATCCTCGAATTTTCGCGTTACTACTTGTTCCGTTGCACCGAGGTTTTTAGCGGTCTTAACGCACGCCATTTCTCCATTCCATTGCATCCCACGTTCCCGAGGGCTTGCTGATGTACTGTGAGGCGCCTTCTGTTGGACCTAAAGAACCACCGACGGACCATTGAGTTCTCCTATGACGCCATTAATCCCACCAGACGGACAGCAGGACATCATTTGCCGGACCGCTAACAGTCCTGTCGGACCACTAGACGTTGCTGACGTTGCCAAGTTGGCTTGATAGTTCAAAATAATCGGGTGGGCCATTAAAATTACTGATGGAGCCTTGTTGGATTTTTTTTTTCAATCACTGCTGCCTACATATCAAGAGGGTGTCGACAATTGTCGACCAACAGCGCTCCGCTATAATGGCAACACAAGTAACATTATCCTAGGCCCGTAGAGGACGAATCCAATTCTGGGATGAGAGAGAGAATGAAGACCTAATGTTTCGGCATTAAAGCGAATTGAATTCCTTTCGCTGCTATCTGTTTTTACCGTGTTGTAAGAAATAGGATCTTATATGGTATTACAAAAACATGTCATGTGCACACCGTGTAAACGACTGAAAGCGTTGCTATCCTACAACAAATTTCAACCATGACATTGCGACACACGTTTTGGCACGCTCTTGGCTCACCACTTGGTTCATAAGCAATTCTCAGGCGTAGTCTAACTTTGAGAAGTGAATGTAACGTGAGACCAAACAACGCCGTGTAGGACTCACTAGAGGTAACACCTCATCCTCACGACAGCATGCCGTCAGTATACCAATGTGCCAGCTTCCTCCAATTCCAATTGTAGTCGACGCATTCCACGCCATGCGCGATATATATATATATGAGCGAAAGGGACACAGCGACGGATTATTGAATTTTCGATTGAATTTGAATTGAAACACCGGGATCTTCATTGATTGCGGATTTAAACTTATAAGTCAAATATGACTCGAGTTGCTCCCTGCATCTGTCAGATTTGAAATTTGATTCAATAAAAAAAGGGGGAGACGTCATTCATTGAGTGTACGGGCTGTTTGAAATGGCGGGAAACAGGAAGCCCGGACACTCAATAAATGACGTCTCCCTTTTTATTATTGAATCAAATTTCAATTCTGACAGTAAATTCGCCGTGTATTCGTCCAACGAATACACGCTACTGCACTAGCTACCATTTTGTTACCATATGCATGATTTCGGACGATTAAAAGGAACTAATTTGTGCGCGTGCGGTTTTTTAGCTGCGCATTACTAAAGCCTGTTCGGCGCTACTGCCTTTCAATACGTCCGTCCGTCACCATTTCGGTGCGACGGAATCGCTTTCCAATCCATGTCCGCACTTTTGCGACGAACACGAGGAACGGCTTGGAGAGGACAACGCGAAGTGAAGTGAAAGAAGATAAGAGTTGCGCGGTGGCACGGTTACCGTGGCAAGGGCCGGCATTTCTTGCGTCGCTCCGTCCGAAAATTGCGAACCCAACTCTGCGAACCTATGCGTCCGTCGCTATCGGGTCGCAGTCGGACGTAACACTGACGGTCGCGTTGAAACGCACGTACTCATAAATAAGGGCCTTCAGACATAGCAATTAAGCGACAACTTTCTGGCAAGGGATAAAACAATTACAATGTCGTAGTTTTATACGACTTACCGTTGCCTTGGTCGAAGCATAATGATGCTGGATCGTTGTAGGTGAATGTGACAGTAATCCTCAGTAGAGTACATTGGAGTGCTCGGACAAATTGGGTCACCGATGGCTGTGGAATTATAAGGTACATTCAACAACTTGTCCGGCTAACACTGCAGAAATCAATGCCAATATGACAAATGTGGAGTAGCGCCTCTATTTCCAATATTCTTACTTTAACGATTCCCCTTCTCTTTCCACAATAACTGAGGCTAGTTCTAAAAGACTGCCTCACATACTGTGTCATGTCTCTCCAGGAAGGCACCAACACTCTTGCGTTTTGCGTTTTACGCCCCGAAATCCGAAATTTGCAGGTGTACTCACAGGTGACGAGTGAAGACATACACAAAATAGACGACACGACAGAAAGAGCATAGAAAGTAGACAAGACATAGAAAAGCTGAGCAAACGAACTGGTACCTTGACGGCGTCTGGTGTTCAGGAATGCACCGCACGTCGTTCGATGACCTCTTCTTCATCTTCGATCTCAGATGCTGGCCGTTATCCATCATGGGAGACTTCTTCTTCTTCTTCAGCCACAAAGGAAATGGCCCTTAGCCACACTGGGCGATTGGCGAAGGGCGGGTTGCTCACGGCACCCGCGCGTCGTCTTTGGTCTCCGTTGCCATGCCAACGACGCGGTCACGTGGAGCCATTCGTCTCTTCCGCTAAGAGGCAGCTTGCTCGCCACTGTGCCATGGTCATGGCGTGACTAATTTGTGGTCGCGATACACGCGACGATACACAGACTACGTAATTTTATGATGATACCGTCAGTATCAAGTTGGTATCAAGAGTTATTACGAGCTAAAATAGAGGAAACTGACAAATTTGCGCCAGTGAGTGCCACTTGGGCGACGATTTGGCAAAATGTCTGAAATATATAGATTGGGCTGGTTGGTGTAAATTCACAAGCGACCAAAGAACAAACACGAAACAACAACAGAGCGACTTGTGTGTGATCTTGTCTCCTGTTTGTTTTTTGGTCGCTTGAAAATCAATGATTTGACCAAACGCTACTTCGGAGGCTCTAGCAAGAGAAACAGATATGGACCACGGACTCATAGCTATTAAGCATGGATATACAAACTACGTAGTTAAATGATGACATCTTCGATATCACGTTTATATCCAGAGTTATTACTAAATGAAATGGAAGATATGGAACAAATGGCGTCTGC
Organism: Ornithodoros turicata; assembly: GCF_037126465.1. Taxonomy (NCBI): domain Eukaryota; kingdom Metazoa; phylum Arthropoda; class Arachnida; order Ixodida; family Argasidae; genus Ornithodoros; species Ornithodoros turicata. The sequence continues at coordinate 1,694,108 of NW_026999295.1, forward strand.
GAGTGCTGTGGCGATGCGAGTGGTGGCGTCTGCGAGTGGCAATGATTTGATCAAACGCGACTTCGTTGGACCAGAGGTTTTGGAGCAGAACTGAATACCAGAATCGAAGGCGTGTATATTCCCAAATCCCAGTAGTGGGTAGGAATACAGAAGGTCACCGACACACGAGGCGGTGAAGAATTAGAGAACACTGACACTGAGTGAATTTTATTTTAGTGTATTTACAATACTGTTTACCCATACTTGTAGGTATAGCCGCTGGTGGATAGGTCACACGGCAATTTACAACAACACAAGAACAGACAATTACAATAGATGTTGCAGTTTCTAACTAAAAGTGCCATGTCAGATTTTGCCTTCCGCAGGTAGGAAAATTTGGTTGGCTGAAGTGTGGGGAAGGAATGTCAGTGACGAATCCAAAATAACATGAAAATGAGCTTTTTTCTGGGGGTTCATGTTGAAATGCGTTCGGTGGTGTGTTATCGCATCTCTGAATGACAATGCACGTCTGCCGCTCCCCGCCTAGAAAGGAAACAGTTTCGTGACGTGATCCAGCAGGTGAAAGTATTTAGACCGGGGCGACATTCGTCCCTTACAACTACTAATGTAGGGTGCATCGGATGCAGCGTACGGATCTTGTGGTATTGTTTTTTTTATTGCGTGTTAGCGCCGCGAAGTAACTGTGGCTATGAGCGCCGTACAGAGGTAGACAGATGTCTGTTGTATTCAGTAGTATAGTTATGCGTGGAAAATGTAAGGTGCTCCAAAAATAAATTGTACAGCGATCAGCGAGTTTAGGTCAGCTTGAAACTAAACAACAATAAAGCGGTTTGATGGTGCAACCCGTTCCTTCAATCCCAACATATATCTTTCAAGTTGATCTCCAATGTTTATTGTAGATTTTAAATAACCAGTTGTATGGATCCATGGCATGAAGACTGGCATGGGATTGAGTATAGCCTGTATAGGGGAGTAGAAACTGGAACAGGGTAGGATATCGCCGGTGGCGATTAGACACCCCAACGTCGAAAATACAGTTGTTCATAAGCAGATTTTTAGATAACGCTAAAAAAGTGCTACGCGCCCTCGGGTACATAATTTATTTCTCGCTTACGATGAAGCAATGCTTAGATCAGGGCAATCAGGGCTCTCACACACGCGGGCCGCATGTGCATGGCTTGCAATCAGCTATTCTGTGTCCGGAGGGCTCTTGATCACTAAACAGAATAAAGCTGCCCCCCCCACACACACGCACACACCAATGACTAATTCAGGCATTCATTCAGGCATTCAAGTTTTCAGGCATTGTTTTTCCCCTTGCTCGATGTAGTGCTGCTCCTGTCGACGTTAGGAAGTACATTCATATTCGAGCAGTTCTTATGACTCATGAACCTCAACAAGTAGTTATAGCGATCTGGTCTGAACGTGCATTTTGATAAACTACACTGTAAGTAACATGATAATTGAGAAGTAATAGTGGAGACAAGTGCAGAGAATGACATCATCTTAATTATTTAGTTTATGGGCTTGCAGCATAGCAGCAGCCTCTCCGGATATCATGCGCGAAAAACTATATACGGAGCACAGAGAGGCGCAGAGAAAAAAAAGTGGGGAAGAACGTTCGTGAAGAACTATGTACGAAGAACTTGAAACGCCTTTCAATTTTCAATGTCACATTTCGAAAAGGAGCTCATTTGTTTCTGTTGGTGTATCAAGTGAAGTTTTTCATTGACGAATTGTATATGCGAATGCCTAATAACTATACGGCTCAGCTGTTTACGCTAAGGTACTTCGCTATAATTGCGGTCCTTTCCTAGGGTGATTACCCCCACCCCCAGGGAGGTGTACACTCCCCCTGAATCCCCCCCCCCTGTAATTCATGAGATTTCCCGATACAGCTTGGCCACCAATGCATATACCCATAGATATGTATCCATATAGATATACCACCCTATGGTTCGCTCCACTCGAAATCACGCAGACATCTTATCACGCCGGGTACCGCATCTTGGCTTCTATGCGCATTGATGATAGTGCCAGCCGCGTCGTTCCTCTTCGCTGCTGATACGAGTTGCGCAACGGACTAAAAGCTGATACCTTCAGCTTGAATTCAGCATGAGAGAGCCACGACGATATGGCAAGGAAAAAACTTGCCAAGATACGGGGCACAAAAGTGAACTTGCACGGCAAATCGCCGGCAGTCCGAACATTTACACGGCAACAAACACCTACAAGCACTGGTGCTAAAGTCCCAGGAAAAGACATCATAGACGAAAATACATATCCGTTACGAAGCCGTTTGAATTTCCCTGTTCATTGTAATCAAGCAATTTTTCTGGAAGTGCAGCACGCATAAAGAAGTCCATGAATAGCTTACACTTCGACTTAATAGAAAGATCCTGATTACATGCCTAAACAGCGTTGCAGGGCTGCCATTGAAACGAATACACATTTTTCCAATGGCTTCAGATAACGCTTTTGGAATATGACGTTGGCATGTAAAGCAAAGTTGCTCACTGATCAGACACTTTTACTTCCTTTAGCTTCTCGTCTAGATGAAGTGCATACAATGTACCACGTCGACTACCGCCGACAGTAACGGTGGTCTACAGAAACATCCAGATTACATCCCTTATGAAAATACGCTAAATACATTTTATAGTTTTGTGTATAGGTCTATAGGTTTTCCTGTAGCTATTTCGGACTAATTGTATACAAAAACAATGGACAGTTTTGTAGACAGATTCTATTTAGAGCAGATATATGAAGTGTATAAAGAGTTTACACTGTGGTGAATATGTTTTCTATACAGTGTTGTTCATACAAAACCATACCGCAATTTTTGTATGTAGAACCTATTTAGAGCACATATATTAAGCGTATATAAAGGATATACACCGTGAATGTATGAACTACCAGGGAATAACAAATCAGACATAAGTGAACTTTATTGAGACCACATATCTTCCGGGAATGTGGACATTACCATTTTAAATTCTAGAAGAACAAAAACACACACTGCGTACTTACAATCTCTGAAGGAACGTACGAATACTTGGTTTAATTTTTGACACTTCGGTGTTTACACAAGCTCATCGCGGGAGAAGAGAAGACGAATAAGGCCCCTTGCAAGACGACAGCCATTGGCTTCACTCATCGATTTTGCAAGATTGAGGGAAGCTGTACTGAGGAAAACGCCAGACTGTGCAACCAGCTCCACCTCAAGATGTTCATGCAAAATCGACAAAATTAGCATGATAATTAAAAAAATGTGCATGAGGGCCTTTGTCTAACGTCCCAGAAGAACTCAATGCAATCTAAATAACCAACGATAATGAACAATAATACTCAAATCAATTTTTTTTTCTAATTTGACTTCCTCGATAACATTCCACAGGAGCACTTATATTGTCATGAAGCAGGAGAACTGTTTATGGAGAATCATGCCTTTGGAGGTTGCCAGAAGCTACGTATCTAGTAGAATCTGAAACTTGTCTCACGAAGAAAAACTACTGCCGTCTATATAACTCGGCGTCCTTGCTGAGATTATACAGGGTGGTCGACCAACCACGATATAAATTCATAGTAAATAACGTAGACAACGGAGAGACATACGGTCAAGGTATTTTGTCTGGCAGGAATATTTGCCACATATTAGTACGATTTTTATTTCATTTCAGTTGATGAAATTTAATTTATTGAATTCAGCTCCAAAATTTCCCAAGTCATCCTACCGTTTTCTTTGTGGGAATGTGTTCCTTGTGGTCATTTTACACAGTGTATAGCAACTGTGATGTAATGACAATTGCTGAAATAAGTTCGCCGAACATCCGCGGAAATGTGTCCTTGGCTCTACTTCTTTTTTGTCGGCCCCACTTTGAGCGCCCAAGTGCGATGAAAGGAGGTTATATTGCACGACATACGAGGGGGATAGGGATAGCATCCCAATTCACAGAACAAACACGTGCGGTGAGCGCAGGAATCAGAACTATTTTATCAAAAAACGAGGTCACCCAACATTTTGACAGGCTCCTTGGCACTCAAACTAAAGCCGGCAAAAAAGAGGCGGAGCCAAGGACTGATTTCCACATATTTTCGACTAATTTATTTCAGCAATTGTTATCGCGTTACAGGTGCTATACTGAGTAAAATGACCAAAACGACCAAGGGAGACCCATTTCCACAAAGAAAATATTAGGTTAGCTTGCGATTTTTTTTAGTTCAATTCAAGAAATTAAATTTTCATCAACTGCACCAGTATGCGGCCATTCAATATGTGGCAAATGTTCACGGCAGCAAAAATCCCTTGACTGTATGTCTCTTAGTTGCCAACGTTATTTACTATGAATTTCTACCATGGATGGTCGACGATCTCCTGCATGTTATAAGATGGATATCATCGCCAAGTCACTGCTCGAATTTTGCTGACTGAGTGAGTAACATATCTGCATGCTGTAAGAGCACTGTTACGAGCAAGCTGAGTTCATACATCAGCAGGCAGCAGTGCAATTTAAACCACGATCTATCCTCAACAGTTAAGTTAGGAAAGTTAATTAATGCCTGTTCTAATTGCAGATACCACGCCACATTTATGTAGGCTCCAGCATGAGCCAAAAGGACACTCTTCAAAGGGCGAACATCAAACGGGCACTCTTCAGTCCGTGCAGGAGCCTTGGTAACGTGACTCCACGCCAAGGAAGCGGTGGAAGCGTACCGGTTCAAGCTTCTTGGCACCAACCCAAAGAGGGAAATTGGTCATAGCTTTGCGCGTGAAAGGGAGCTCGACGCACTTTTCGGGTGAAAGGTCCATCCAAGGTGCGTGAGGAATGTATGTACATTATTTAAAGCGAGCTGCAGGCGGCGCTGTATGGCGGGGCGTGATTTTCCTACTGTCCAAAGGGCGACGTCATCTGCTTACACGGAAAACGACACTTTGCGAGGAATTACTGATTGTAGGCCGGCCATCGCCACATTAAAGAGTGTCGGACTGAGAATACTTCTACTACTTGGGGGACTCCTTGACGAACAGGATGCTGAGGGCTTTGGCCTTGGGACGTACGACAGTTCGGTTCGTAAGGAAGTCTTGGAGCCAGATGAAGAGCCGACCGGATACCCCAAACGAGCGCAAGGCGTGCAGCACACAAATGTGCGAGACGGTATCATATGCGCGCTTGATGTCGAGGAAAACCGATAGGACGATCCGCCGATGGGCACGAGCATGTTGGACTGTAGAGACTAGGTCGAGAACTGGATCCATGGAGCTTCGGTGGCGACGAAATCCAACCATTTCTTGAGGGAACGCACGGTTTTTCGAGCCACCAGTCGAGGCGATGCAAAACCATTCTCTCCATCAGTTTTCCCATACACCTTGTCAGGCTCACAGGGCGAAAGGAGGAGAGGGCATTTGGGGACTTGCCTGGTTTCAAGATAGGAACAACTAATGCCTCCTTCCAGGTAGGTGGTAAAGATCCTTGTTGCCAAGACGTGAAGGAGAGCTTGGAGTGACCGCCCGTCAAGCTTTCGCAGTGCGGCAAAGGTGATTTGATCGGGTCCCGGGGACGAGCTGGCGTTCACAAGCTGCAACGCTGCCTTTAGCTTGAGTAGTGTGAAGTCGCGGTCCATAACTTCCGGTGGACGGGGTCATTCTTGGCCAGACGGGGCCAGCGAGTTGATCAACGCTTGCTTTCCGCATGCCACGAAACACCTCTCGTCAAGATGCTGCATTAATCCACCGAATGCGCCTCGATGTGGCCTTTATAGTTGTGGTGAATCCGGCCACCACACATAGATGGCACCAGGCAAAACCTTTGTCTAGGTCAGATGTTAGCCTCACGCGCTGTGGGAGGGGCCTTGGCTTGAACAGATCAAACCACTGATCTCTACCCAGTCAACACACATTGTTGGTAGAATGCAGAATTAACGTTGAATATTGCTGAACAATGTAGAACGCAAAATGCGAACATTGATTCCGCGCTGACATTACGTAGTCAATTCAGCATGTCAAATCTTTTACGTGAATATAACGTGTATTTGTTGCACACAAATTAACAGTAGATTGTCATACGTGAAAACAGCGTCGATAACTGTAATGGAAAGTCACAGAAGGACAGACGTCGAATATACAACGTTGCTTTTGTGAAAATTTTGCCTTTAGCAAAAAGCATGCTCAAACAATGAATCTGCCGCGCAGGCCGTTCAACAGCGCTTTACCATGGTTGCTTTTGTGTGACTCTGCTACTGTTAACATTGCAAAAGATCGTACAAAGAAAATATTAATATGGAAGTAATTCGATACGTCGGAAACCTACAGCTGATGGACAGCCAGTAAGTGCTCACCCAGTAATCCAGACACGGGTATTTTATCAAATTCAGAGCATCTTGAAAACCCTACTTATAATCAAATTCTATTCATTTCAAAGAAAAATAAAGTTTGGGCGTTTCAGCCCCCTTTTCTCCGACATCCGCCTTCACCCCATCTTCTTAACTCTGCCCCCCTGCCAGCTGAGACCCCCACACCACCGTACCACCGCCATGGCCAGGTGCGAGTAAGTCGCCATCTTCCCATGCATTTCTCCCTATTCAGCGCGTCAAACGGCGGCGGCAGCCATCAGACGTCCCACAGTTATTAGCACAGAAATATCTCTCCCCATACTTGGCGCAAAGTATAAAGTGTCTGGGCACGCTGTGCCTAAAGTTGGATGATTGTTTGGATCCAAGTGGATTACAGACTCAATCCAAGCCATCCAACTGGCAACTTGTCCAAGCCAAGCCTAAATGCTCCTAATGTCAACAAGAAGCACTGCGAAGGCGAAGATAATGCGAAATCGTCGGTTTGTGAATTGAGGAATCGTATTTCTCGAAGTTATTGATCTACAATATGCTGCACAGTTTTGTGAAATTGGTGATTTGTGGCTTCCGGGCTTCAAGCCTTGTTTACGTCGTCACGTTTGTTGGAGTAGTGTTGTCGGTGCTGTGGCCTTTACATTTGCGTGCCATTTTCCACTTCTACCACGAACGATGACCTGCGTTTGTTTTTGTGAATTCATTCCAAGTTTAGCGAAGTGAAGTACGCATCATATGGATCATCGTGCTAGCTGAATCATGCCATTGAACTATTAACAGATGCATCAAGTTGTTTGCATCGAATGAACTACGCATTTTGACGGTACTTGGCACAGAGCTCTGTAGGTCGATGTGCGATATCACAATCTGCCGTGATTCAGGCAGAATAGCTATTCGAATGCACGAAGTAGAGGGAAAAGTGTAGGTGAATGAGAAAGCAACACACAACTTTGTTGCAACAAAGAAAATCTGTTTATTAATGTGAGTCGTGATTTCATTAGAGAACGGTACAGTAAAATTAAGCTGTTTCACGGGGTAGTCAACAGACATGTAGCTGCTGCTGCCAAGAAGCCTGTAAAAACCTAGTTGTGGATGGGATGCTGTTCTACAGCGTTACGTCTGAGCAAACTATACTTACGTCTGTCTTTTTTTTAGTATGCTCCCTAGAAAAGGGAAGAAAAATGTGGAGGTACAATCTTTCAGTTTCCCATCTGTAAATCAGGATGACATCAGTTGCTGCTGATGCTTTTGGGTGTTATAAGCATCGTAATTTTTCTCTTTTCTCTGCGCAACTGGACCTCAGGTAAAGGAAGTCAAATATGCAGTTGTCACAATTAATGGTCACAAATGGTGAATGTTGTGATATCAAACGTGCCTTGCATAGTTTATTTTTGCACTAAAATAATTTTACATCATACATATGCATTCATATTGCCACTAATTAGTAGATGATGGTAATAATCAGTAGGAGGTGAGTTTAACTTGAAAAATTCAGACCGTAAATATAATGTTGAAGGTACGCAGGCTGTTCGACACAGGTACACCTCTATAGTAAAATAATGGATGGTGATCCTGAGTAGTCTACTTTATTATATCGAATACAATTAACACACAATTTATGAATGGTCAATATTCCTGCAAAATATTATAATTAATTGAGATTCATAAAGCGAGGCTTATAATTTTGCAATAAATAAGGAAATGGGTTTTGTTTGAGAGGGCACTGTTAATAAAATAAAGGAATGTGTGAGTTTCATCAATCAAGAGATGATTATATTTTGTTTCAGTGAGAATACAACTGCATTGACTTTCTCTGTAACAAGCTGTGACTGTATTACACAGGGGCATTCACCACGCCACGCTGCACTGTCAGTGTCGGTACTCCCCATATACAAGAGATGATCGACTGAGCAGCCACGATGTAGAACATGTTGTAGCACATAGCTGCTTGATGTAGACAGTCGTAGTGCCCGCGCACTTTGCTGGAGATTCTTCCTTGGTTTTGGTATAATTGCACAAAAATTTAAGCCATAGTTTTGTGGTTAGTACATGAATTTTAGTCATGTAACATGTGCTAGATGAATATGCCTCACACAAACTATCTGGCCGCCCTTTTTTGGCTTTTCTGGGTTTTAAAAATTACATTTATGCAGCAATCATGTACTTTTAATTAGTACTTTACTTTTTAAAGGATTTGACATTCTTTGCTCAAGCAAAAAGTACGCTGCAAGCAGACTTTCAACTGAATGGGCCGAGTGAAGACGTTCCTGTGTCATGGCTTTATGGCAAATGCTTGGAGAGGTTTACATCTGAGACACACTTTGCTGTTGGTATACTCTTGCATGACCTGCACACAAGCACAAGCAGGATAAAATTGAGAAAATTCACAGAGAAGTACAGAGGCACACTGACACTAAAAGGAATGAAACAGTGTAAGTTCCATCACCTGAACATGTATACTTTGCATAATGTAAAAACCCCGAGACTAGGGAACACGAAGGGACAGACACAAAACGAAGTGACGTATACTTTGTTGACCTGGTTCCGGAACGCCAGGGCATGCACCAGGCTTCAGTACAGCTCGACTGCGTCCACCATAAAAGGAGCATTGCTGAAAATGAGTGGAGCACATGAGGTCGTGTTTGCAGTCAGTGTCGGATTTCACATTCACTTCCTCAAGCTACTGAACCCATTTCGAATATCGTTCCGTATGTTGTTGTGGGAGCCTGTGAGGGCGACAAATTTTCATTAACAATGTTACAGAAACAACAGAAGTAGTGCCCTTTTTATCTTTATGTAGCACACGCATAATACACCTTCAAATGTGTCCGAAAAAGCTATACGATCTCCAACTGCAGGTGCATGCATCCCAACAGCCTTCCCGAGTGGAGCTGTTAATGGGATGGTGTAGGATCTGCTTGCCATATACCCAGAGTGAAAATATCTGAATGCTTGTATTATCTTGAGGAAAATACAAGGTGATCCTATATGTGTGTGTACTTGTATCTGAAATGCAATTATTTTCTAAGTAACTTGCACTGCTTCTTTCAGTACCTTTTCTCAGATGGTTGAACAAAGACATGGCAGATGGGATCAAATAAATATAAGTAACTGGGATAAGGTGGGTGCTAAGCGGCATGCTACCTTGCGGCATGTGCCCTCTAGTCAATGCTGTGTTAGTAAAATATTTCTGATGGTGAAATTTATAGGTTTGGGTGAATGTTACAAATATAAAGCTATGTTTGTACATATTGGCACTCTGATGTACAAAGCTGCACGGCCAGGGAAAGACAAACTTAATTCACTCAAAAACATAGTGGAAGAATTTCACACACATGAAAGTAGGAAAAGTAGGCTACTTACTTTAGGAAAGATGCTCCTGATCCACGTTCTCTGCACTGCTTGCAGTTCTCTTTTATGCATTTATTGGGCAACAACAATAACAACTTTATTTTAAGATTATGAATGGGGAGTTTCATGTTTATGTTGCTGACTTCCGAAACAGAGCGTCGAAGCTCTCGGATTCCGGCTCCATTTAAAGGCATCGGTAACCACGATATCTTTGAAATCGCCAAAAGTATTATGGCTTGACAGGTTTGACAACCACGGAATAGAAACCGAAATCTAAGCAGGCTCAAGTTAGAAAGCTCAGAGGTGGAGGCCAGTCTAAAAGAATACATCGGAACAATAAAACACACAAGATATGACACCACTCTAGATTTAATCACTTTTTATCACGTTTCACACGTCTTTGTTTGGTACACACAGCGACAGAACGACAAACATGAACCAAACCATTGTTCAGATTTCTTCCGCCAAAACTAGCGGGCTCCGCCAGTTCTGGCCTGGCAACATGGGGACGCCTAATGGCGGCTTCCTTAGTTTGATGGCAGTTTTGGGTGAGCTCCGGTGACCTGGCCATGGCGCCCGGCCCGGCCAGCCGGTCACAGGAGAAATCTGCGCAGAAGGCGTATTTTTCGTCAGGCGCAGAAGAGAGAATCACGTGATGCCCTCGCCCGTTGCGCCGTTGCAGCGGTTAATTTCAAACTGTTCGAGACGCCGCTGGAGGATGGAGCTGAGGAACATGTCGGCGTCTCGATAGGAGTGCGGTAATTTCCAGAGCGAACAGCTCAAGCACAGGTTGAGTGAGTATCCCTCGTAGGTAACGGATGCACCACATGCGGCCACAGTCTATACAGGTAAACGGGCGTGGTGTCTTTGTTTATTAGCGTTCGTTTGAGACTTTATTGTTCTTCCAGTCGATTCAGCCCACCGAGTTCATGAAAATGAAAACGATCCTGGCTATGCTTCTATAGGCACATTAGCGTGGTGTGCTACTTTTAGTTTGTGGTCGATTCACTGCAGTTTGCATCTTACATATTCTTTTAGGACTCGGAAAGTGTCTCTTTGAGCAAGCTTGGAATCATTTACCGTCTAATGCGCAACAGGTAAGAATGCTGCGTAAATCGGAAAATTCTCTAACGTCGAAATGTCTGCATCATGTCTGTGTCGTTTTTCTCAGTGTTCTTTGACGGCGGAACTTCTACTTGGCCGGTGAGTTCCAGCGATTGGAAAACACGAAGGAACGATGAAATCGGTTCGTTCATAAGGCAACAAGGGACCAGAGGCTACAGTTGCGTCGCTAGCAGGCAGGACCCGAGCTAATTGCACTGGTGAGTAACATCGACAATCCTTCTTATTTACATAAGGTGGTGATATTGTGATCGTGATCTATATAAACGGACGCTCTGTGATTTGCAAACATAAATAACCACAAAGTGGTCTTGACACAGGCATGAACAGTTCATCAGTTGACACTTCCCGATTTTTTACAGATGCAACATCCAAGTGCCTACGTGTACAGACAAGCAGAGGTCCCAGCAACCACAAGCCAATAGTGCAGAAGATAAACACGAGGGCTATAGCAAATTCAAGTCAACGCTTATGCCATAGTGCTTTGGGTAATAAAGTGGTTCTATTCCCCACTTTCCTGCGAAATTATTTTTATACCAGACTTGGGATGTCTAAATGAACATTCAAAGTGTTAAGGGGATATACTAAAATAAATGTAAAATTACACTGAACGTGTAATTTTTATCGTCATGGCAGCGTTGGAGAAACGTTGTAAAGCGCTGTTTATTTTATGCTCTCATGTCGTACAGTCTGGTACGTTGTATTCACATATAAACTGCATTTCATATACGTTAAATTTACGTTGATCGGCACTTGTTAAATTAACATGTTTTCGAGCGGACATTTGACATCATGATTTCACGTTCGCTTTCATCGTCGATTCAACATTCATTTCGTTGATATACAACGTTTTTTCTACGTCGAATTTACAATAGTGTGTTGACTGGGTATGTATAAAGGCTGGATAGCGGATGGGTGAGGGTATCGCGGGAAAGGGTACGCCAGCCGGCCGCCATATTGCGGTGCTCGAAAGAGCCATTACAGCCCATTGGAATGCATGTAAGCTGTGACAAGTTTTGCTGTTTGTGAGCGCTTCCCTTGCTGCTTCGCTAAAACTTTGCCAGGGATCGCTGCAAAAATCCCTCGTGATTGGATTCCTTACGTTTTTTGTGTGAAATCCCGTCACATGCATGTTATTTCCTGTCTATTTTGTACTCGTGTCAGGTCGTGTCGTTCCAATTTTATACTTTGAACTTCGATTATGTGATTTGCTGGTTTTGTGTGGTGTTGTATTTGTTTGTGTTACGTTTCCTTTGTCGTCTGTCAGCGTGTGCAGCGTGTTGCTTCTCGTGTTTCTCCCATTTTCTTTCTGCTCGGGGGTGTGGAATGCCAGGGAATGTTTGGCACGTTTGTTTATGTAACCACATTAATATGCTTGGGTATAAATATGATGCTTTACAGAGGAAGTTTAGACATGACTAGTTATGATACGAAATGCCGAAAGCCACTAAAGCACTTCCAAAGGACTAGAATGATATTATGTGATAGAAAGGCTATATGACGGTAAAAACATATCGACTAGAAATATGTGCACTGGGGAAGTAAATGGCGGTAAAGACAGTTCAAAATGACTAGAGGTAGAGTGAATAAGTCATAAAAAGGCTAAGTAGCAAGGTCTTGTGGTGAAAGCTCCAGCATCAAAGTATCACAAGTCCAGTTGCAACAGCAAGTTTGAAGCAGTCAACCAGGTAAGTGGGCAGAGTGCATTACTGGTTGTTGAATATGATCAACATTGACAATTTCTTTCGCAGATGAGGGCTGGCTGTCACCTTCTCTGTATATTCCTTGGCAAGGTGGTACAGTCCGATACTGCTGTAGCACTTGGAAACTTCTTTGATCAGACGGATCACATTGTTTTCATTTGGGCTGCATTCAAACATATATTGTCGCAAACTTAAGCAGGGAGAATAAAGAGTAGACATTCGAAGTTGAAAAAAATATTTATTGTCTCTAAGTAAAGTAAACATGCTGGAACACACCAAAGAGAAATGTGGCTGGTGTGTTTGTATGTCCCACTAATACGAGTTTGTACGTTAGGCAAAATTTTCATGCAATACTTTTTTCTTTATATGCTTTTGCCCATCTCAGTATTGTCCTATCCAATATGGAGTGGCTTTTAACTGCATATGAATCCATAATTCAGGAGTGTTTTCATATATTGGACTAGTTGCAGCTTTAAGGTACCCTTCATGCAGTACTGATTCCAATCATCAACCATCGCTTGAAACTCTTAACTAGGGAACATGATTCATAGAGGCTAGACTTTCATGCAAATACACACTTTGAACCAGAGTTCGAGGCAACTCATTACTGTAACTAAGTTCCTTTTTTTGGTAACTTATAACTTAACTCTCGACTTTTGCGCCGTGGTAACTTTCAGAGGAATTCATTTCTTTTTCACGTAACTTTGCCAAAGTAACTTAAGCTAAGTTCCAAGTTACTTTTAATTAGCTTTTCACTCACGTCCTCTTGTTTTCTTGCTTTCTCTCCGGTTCTTCCATGGCATTTTGTGTCATAAAACGTGATGTTCAGTCAATGACCGTATTCTGTTCAGGAAGTAAGAACCGCCGCTATTGAAATTAAGCTGAACCATTGTGTGCCCACAGGGAATAAGATGCAAAGCGTTCGCATTGTTGGACATAAACGAAAACTCAACGCAGGTAACTCAGGGTCGAACTCAACTGCTCACACGCGCTGCAACTGTGTAGTGCTATTTTGTGTCCGAAGTAACTTGGGAGTATCTCGTTCCTTTTTTTAAGTAACTCCGTAACTGCCAGTTACGTTTCGGGCTGAATAACTTCGATATTAACTTAGTTACATTTTTCACACGGCAACTTCGTAGGGAGTTCCTTTTGACTGGTAACTTCTCGATCTATGCTTTCAACTCTGCATGCTTTTTGTACACTGCATAAAGTAAGATACTTTTGCCCCAGTGAATTTGTTGCGTGTTTTAAATGCATGCAAGTGAATTTCTAGAGGTGCATATTTTGAGTAAGATTAATGAATTTTTCATGCATGTGTGTTCAACCAGCTTTTAGTGCATATAAATCCGGCCTCTACATATGACGTATGCATTATTACTTTCTCTTGGGTGTTCTGGGAAGTCGAACTTGTTGGGCACAGCGTCAGGCCTCAGTCGAACGGTTTGCCTTGTTCTGTCGAAGCACCTGTCTTTAAAATGTTTGCTGCAGACCAGTGATGTCCTCGACGGCGTCCAGTCCTTTCGCCTGACATTCACCACACACTTTTTTAAATGTTATGGGTGGCTGTGAGGGAACCTGCATTGAACAACCCAAGCAGCACAATGCACTGAAAGTCGAGTGCAGTAGGGGTGGACGGTAGGTGGAAGGCCTTGAACATACTCGTGAAACTAAAGAACATTGATGAGACACGTACCGTCCACCCCTATTGCACCTGACTTTCAGTACATTGTGCTGCTTGGGAATTTATGCCATCAGTTACGGCAGGAATGACAAGGCTGATCCAAGCAAGCAATCATCGATACCGTGACCAACAAACTAAGCCGTAGATCCCACACATGACAAGCGCACTTCAACGCCTGCTACGTGCCGAGACCATACCCGTGAACTGCAGGAAGTCTGGACTATCACAATGACTCTAATCAGATAACGTACTGCTTAAAGTTTAACGTTTAGATCTTGAGATACGAGTCACAAAGTGCCGCGCACATGCTTCAACAGCAACGTTTTGTCGCCCCGCTCGTGGACTAATAAATCACATTTATTAGTAAAACTAAGTCACTTACTTGTGCAATGTCGTCCCCGGTATCTTGCCAGTATGGGCAGTACATCCATAACCACAGCAGGCAGGCATGGCACCACAAAAATGCTACGCAAAGGCGCATGCAGAATATGCAGCTGAGTCGCGGACGGCAATGTTTTGAGCTTCGCAAGATGGCGGCCGGTGACCGTACGGTTGCACCCTCAATTAGAGCCCTGCACGGGCCGACTTTTCCGGGCCCGACCCGGCGTCTAAGCAAATAGAGCCCGGCCCGGCCCGGTGACCCGACGAGTAGATTCCGGCCTAGTATTTCCAGTCGCGACGTACGCGTTTCTGGCGATTATCAAACAAATTTATAACTAAATTTATAAGGAGAGAAGACAAACAAGTGATGGCGGTTTAACACCGTAACCGCACGAGACCAAATTAAATCCAGAACGCACGCGGGCATGGGCGTTATCGTTACACTGTCAAGATTTTGCGGAGGTAGAGCATGCTGTCGACAAACTGCTTCTCTCAGTCCCTACCCCTCTCACCAAGCTTTGCCAAAGTGATTGTGAAATATGTGAGGAGTGTGGAGCAATGTAACGTGGCTTGGAGAATGTTCTAGAGGGTCGAATCATATGCATAATGCAGTACCCTTTGCTTGTCTTTGCAAAATATGCACAGGAGTGGCGCAAGCGCATGATGATATGAACTAATGCATCTCCATTGTGTGGAATTAGCTGCGTGGCCCGGCCGGGCCTGACTCTCGGGAACATATTTGTCGGCCCGGCCCGCGGTGCTGGCGTATTTTGTCGGCCCGGGCTCGGCCCGGCCCGGAGCACACAGCCAATAACAAGCCCGGCCCGGCCCGCGGGCCGGGTCAGGGCCAGGGTGCTTGGAACGACTGGCTTGGAGAACATTCTCGGTGTGAGGATTCCATTATGTGAGTTATTAAATATCACGTTTCTTTTCGTATTTTGACTGTGTCTCTGTGCCTCGCTTTCCACGGGAGTCGAATGGACGGGCTTTGCCCCCGAGAGTGGGAATAGGCTCCCACACAGCTCAGTGGCGTTACCGCTTGAGACAAGTTGACTCTCCCACCTGCTGCCACTGTGGTGCTCTTGAGGATCTGGAGCACATTCTTCTTCATTGCTCCCACTACCAACCTTCCCGAACCGCACTCTCCGAGTCTCTTTGTCAGCTGGACTCTCGCCCCTTCTCCCTCTCGAAATTGCTTGGTCCCTGGCCCAATCTAGCCCTGCAACTATCTGCGCTCAAAGCTCTTTTGACATTTCTGGGCACCATCGGACTTCGCTCGTTATTGTGAAGGGGCTCATTATTTTATTCCCCACATCCCCACCACCAATGGGGTAGAGTATCGCCTCTGGCGATGAACCTCCCCACTCTTCCTCTTCCGTTGTTGTTGTTGGAACATGACTCAGGACTAGTGTAGACAACATGTAAGGAACTCGTACAGTAATAGCGGCACAATGCAGTGCGGTTCCTTCTAGAGGTTTGCCCGTAAATATTACTACAAGCACCACAACAAATTAACCCACACGGCGTAAAACCCCTATGGCATGCGCATAAATTGTTCTGGCTCCAGGATTCAAATTTTGAGATTTACCATATTGTTTCAAAGGACACAAGTAGACTCACATAGGTACTGTGACGGACAGCTGTCATAGAAAATACAAGGCGCACATGCTCGATCAACAACTGCGATACACAACTTCACAAATCCCCGAATGCACTGATAGAGAGGCCTAAAAGCAGGGGGAGGGAGGGATGGGGAATAGTATATTGATGACACAGCATGACCATACAGCACATCTGATCAGCAGCCAGAGGCTAAATTCCTATTTCGAACCCACGATTATACATGACAAAATGTCACACTCTATTATCAGGCATGCCTAAAGATCATGATCAAGGCAACGAAAGCTCCTTGGTTGAACACGATTTGCTTACGTTACCAAAGAAATGTACCTGTGAGGTTGCAGAGATTCCCCACTCTTTCCTTCAAGCATTGGACCTCCTCCATGCACTCTTTGTTTTCTTTCAGCACACGCAGGAGTTCCGGTAGATATAACCTGGCTTGGCTTAGTATAACAAGGCATGCGACCAATAATTTAAACTTCTACAGACCTGTTCCACATGGTTGGGTGTGTCGTTCTGGTGCTTCTTTTCCATTTTTTCCTTCAACTTCCCCATTTCATATGGCGTGCCTCTGAATTTACGTATTTGCTTCACATTAAACTCATACATATAGTATATTCACACAGTTAAAACATAACTAGTGTGATACTAATTACTAGTTAAGTGCATCTAGTCTAACTAGGTGATTATGAAATAACACATGAAGGAAACATGAGATGGGAACGGGGATTATAAACAGGACAACAGAATGGGGTTTAAGGCAGTCAACATTTCGCGGTCTTCACAGTCATAATTACACATTCAGGGCGTGTGCTCTAAGATATCAGTCAAATTTTAGCCCATGACGCGATAACTACTTCACAGAAGGACTTTTGCTGTCACACGGTGTATAATTTATGCAAGAGAAATCTACGAACAAAATTCTTCACTCTGTGGCATCGGAACTCTCGTTATGAAGTGGTTATCCTATCATGCACGAAAATATGACTGATCATTGTGTTGTGGTGGGCTCGCCTATACTTTCGGTTTGCCGCAATGAAGACCCGTGCGACCCCGTGTAGTCCCGGTTTAGAAGTGTTTTATTCGTTTACACTCTTGCGCTATCAGATACATAAGATACATGCAGAGCCATCTCATGGAGTGCGTACAACACAATTGTTTAGAGCACACCAGCGGTATAAACAATTAAATATTTGGTGCCTCACAAGAAGAAACTCCCTAGTAGCACAAAACCTTTTGAAAACGTCGAAAAATGGTGGACAAAAAAACTAGTTTTTCGTCTAGAAAACGTTTCGTTTTTGGTCTACGTAACGTTTTGTAACGTGGGACAACGTGACGCTCGTTTTTCTCTCAAAGACGGCATTGCAGACGTCTTGAAGACGGCTATGCAAGGTATCCAAGACACCTTGTCAAGGTGCATATAAAACGTTTAATAGACGTTTCCAAGAATATTTAAATATAGTGCCCTTTTTCGTGCACTTTCTGTTTCCTCTTAGGACAGTGGCATGCATCCTTGATGCATGCTACTGTCCTAAGACGCAATGCATCCAGGGATGGAGGATCCATTGGAACAATACTCAGTGAGTTACCTGCTTTCACCCACTGAATACTATTGCAGATCGGACGCTTTATAATGTCTGCATCTTGCTGTTCTGGGGTCTGCTGGGTCTGGTTCGTCGCTTTTGTGTCCTACCATGAGCACCAATCTGTAAACGAAATAGAAATTACCCCAGCATCCATGACTAACGCCTCCTTGTTCATTTACAATACTGCTGAAATGTCAGATGCAATTAGGAGAGCAGGCCGAAGAACGCTATACGATTGTGACACAATATGCAAGCTAGGAGCAGTGCCCGAAGCCCACTGTACGATTGTAACGCAAGATGCAAGTTAGGTGCACTGGCCGAAGCACGTTGTGATGTCACGGCAATTCTTCTCATGGCATTCTACATTCTTCATGGCATGGCAGCTGCCACACACCTAAACATGTTGACCACTCACTTTCGGCATATCTTTGGGCATCTGAGAATGACACAACAAAATAAGGCTAAATGTACTCCATGGAACAATTTATTGAACGCAGTGACCATGAACATGTGACTAGAAAATATATGAACATCCCACGAACTTTCAAGGCTCAGAAGAACGTTTCACTGTGCTCCCCAGATTTATCCGGTGCCAGTCACAATCTTCTACGGATCGTATCTCCCTAACTGCAATAGAATAAAAGAGAGACCACACGTGCAACCAGATCGCGTTGCAACACCAAAAAAGTCGCCAAAAATACCACAGAAGCCGGATGAGAAACGCGTTTACAACGAACGCATCAATCCTCCTAACCAGCGCTTTGCAATAGAGCTTGAACCAATCGCATCTCTGATCAGGGCTACTACAATCTACAGCACTCACCTTATTTTATTTGACAGGAATAGCAGGAACCGCAGGAACTTCGCAGTCCTGACCGTCCAGCATTGGGCTGTGATCGAACAAATGGCGAAGGGGACATCACCCGCACGATGACAGAGAGGGTCTGGGGGAGGAAAGAGGGAAAGAGAAAAAAAAAAAGACGCGAGAAGGGCTGCCAGAGAGAAAGAGAGAGCGGTTGGATAACAGAGGAGGAGGCCATGAGCGGAGTACGGGGGGGGGGGGGGGTGAAGGAAGGCTGCGGCCGTCAGCTGTGATAGCGGTGTGCGCCTTGGATAGGGTGCGATCGGAAATTGTACACGACATAGAAATCGTAAGGAAAGACGAAAAACTTTCATACTTTGTCGCCTGTCCGTGGTACGAATTAACGTGTTCATCGGGGTTCAAGAAGATTCCTTCAAATGATATGTCAAAGAATCCGGTAACTGGCTAGGCTTCACATTTCTTAGAGTTCGACAAATGTTGGATCTTTCGAGAATTGCTACCAACAATCTTCAAAACAGACAGCGTCAAGCGAACGCATGCGAGAAAAATATCTTGAAACTTCCGTCTCTAAAACCGGTGTCCAAATACGTCTTTTAGATGCGACACGAAACAGTTTTAGAAACGTCGTAAATTAGGATAGCTCTTGTAGTGGTATTACTAAGCTGTTTTTTAAACGTTATATCAACACGTCTTATAAACGTACTGTTAATTACGTCTTACAAATGTCTCGATAACGTCTGGAACGTCTTCTATCCCAGTTTAACCAAAATAAAACGTTTTCTAGACTTTTTGTGCTACTAGGGCTGTTACCTTACTTCATGTCACAAACGTCGTCTGAAAATTAATGGTAGCAATCATTTGTGTGCGTGTTTGGTTGTCATGCTTGTCGAAAAAACAACAAGAAGAAAAAGCATATCTAGTCGCTTTTGAGCATGAAAACTCACCGATATCCACGAGCAGCGCTGGAGCGGTCCACACCGTCCGTCCAGGCTACCTCTACTAGCCTCGCTTTGTTGTCCTCCTGGACTGCCCGTCCAAAACCAGGACTTGTTTCAGTACCTCGTCTCGAATGACGTGCACAGGGTAAACGTCCCACATTTATATAACACACCATCTCACAAGGATATGAACAGGTTGTTGCGAAGATGACTCGCACGAACGTGGCACGCTTCAACTCCAACGTTGCCAGATGACAAAGAAAGCAGAAACGCTGGTGTACGTTTCATACCCGTTCATACCCCGGCCATGCCTGTGCCAGTGCAAACATAAATACTGAAGTAATTGACCATTAGCAACTGATAATGAATAAATGAGCTAAACTAATTCAAATAATAAACAAGCCCCGTATAGCTGTGTTTGCAGAAATAGCTTCACTTGTTTTGGTTTCGTTTCCCCAAGAACACACACGGTCCTCAGGATGTCGAGGTGTATCCCCAGAACGTCCTGAAGATGACACAGTAGGCCTGTCCGTGAAGTGTCATTCAGGTACGTCCTGTGCCCGTCCCTGTGGGTAGAATGCGGGGCATTACATTGTTTAGTTTACCTGCTCAGACTTCCTAAACACATTTTTTTTCTTTTTTTTTTTTGGGGGGGGGGCGATGCTTGCACCTGATTGACATTTTTCTGAAATACAGGGTGCTCCAGCGTAAAATTATGAGCCTCCGAAAAGGATGACTGTCTATGATACATGGAGAATTTCTTGTGGAAAGGACAGGAACGCGCGATTCTGTCGCACTGCTTTTGGCTTTCAAAAGTCCTACCTGAATGTCTGAAACCAAAAGGAGTAAGAAACATAGACTTTACAGTGATACAGAACTAATACTTCAATCAATTCCTCGCTTTTAGTATTTTTTCTTTGCGTAATCGAAAAAAACATGGACAGCTGACCCTTTGTTTTTTGTCGCATACGAGCATGGCTATCGAATTTACGGAAGGTCGCGTAATAAGCAATAAATAGTATCTGTTTGTGCTTCGGAAGAGAATTCAAGTACCTTTCAGAGTGGGTTCCTCGGACTTTTTTCTGTGTCTGTTATATTTCTCTGCGCTTTCTTTCTAAACAGCTGTGCTTACTGTCCGTTATGGAATGTACTGGAAACGAACAGCAAGACTTTACTGCGGCAGTTAACCAAGTTGTATGGAATCCGTATGCAACTGTTTTCTGTGCAATAAAATTATTGATATGGGTTCTCTGACGAGCTGGGGCTATTTTATAAGTGTGCATACTAAAAAAGTGATATGAATATAAAAAATGGTTCATCGTAGAAATACTCTAGCACTTTTCTCAAGTTGTCCTCACGTAGGATCTGGATAATCTGAGGATACCATGGGGATGCTATATAGTGCCAAAATGACATGTTGAGGATGATTTGAGGATCATATTCACCGTACTGGGTATTGTATGTCACCCCCGTCCATGCATGACGGTCTTAGGATATCCTTAGGATGACAGTGTGACAGATGACAGTGAGACAGGGTTTAGTAGGGCTCGCAACTGTCGACTATCCGAATATCGACGACTGTAGTTACAAACGCAGTATAAAAAGCTTGTTTTGTGAATGAATTAAAACAATAAACCGCGGTGCAACAAGAGCACATTCGGGAATCACAGCTCGTTAAATTTGATAATGTGTTTCCGTCCTCTGCTACGTACCAACTGCGCGTCGCTTTCCTTTTGCTCAAGAACGACGACTCTTTCGTGGGATTCTGGCTGTTCTAGTCGGCCACAAATGTCTCTTCTGTGGATCTATCACTACTTAAAGGTACTGTAAAGCAGCACCGATCAAATGTCATTTAGTGTGGCTATTCGATAGTCCAAGCCACCAGGACGAAAACTGTGCAAGTTTCATTCCAATCGACGGTGCAGTTAATTAGAAAATTACAATTAAAGATTACGGGCAACACTGTACTTGGTATTCGAAATGAATCCGTACTTCTGACACATACGGCGGCAACCACATTGCATGCGTATAACACTGGGCCCGACATAACAATCCACCATAAAATCCGCCCCTGCAATCCACACAACGATCCACATCTGAGGATAAACGGATAAGCGAACTGAAATGAAATGCTGAGCCGTTGAAAAAAATGTGTCAGACGTTCAAGAAGCCAGACAGCGTCGGGACTTGTTTGTTCACAGAGGTTCACAGAGAGAGTTTGTTCCTTCGAAAGAGGCCGCGAACAAAAGGAGCGCGCAGGCGCAGCAGAGAAGTAGGGAGAGCCCCCATCGAACAGCGGCCAGCACTGGGTTACTTCGCAAAAACAGGGGGTTAACAGGTTAAACTGTTAACAGGGGTTTCAGAATGCATAGGTAAACAGGAAAACTAATAATATGGTTACTAAAATAAAGAAGTTCCGATGTCATAGTGTGTAATACCAATTTTCAGTGTTGCCTGCTGTACAGGGGGTTGTTTGACACCAGGCGTCGCACCGCTCCACTACGCCGCATCTTTCATGGCAAATTAAAAATATTTATAGCGCGTTGTCGGTCGTATTGTTCCGCATATGGTATTTAGAAGCAACAAAGTCTCTAGTCACATCACCGGCATATCATGCTTGTCTACTGCTTTACAGTACCTTTAAAGAGGAACTTCTTCATTGCGTTTGATAATTGCTGTTCATGGTCCCGAGGTTGTTCTACGGAACGGAGCCAGACAACTGCGTGCACGTATGTCGTGTCATGCCAAGAAAGGGCCACAAAAGACATTTATGGGACGCAGCAGAGGCGGTTCACCGGTCCACAGCATTTGCCTACAAGGCAAAACTTCGGAAAGAAACCACATGACCAATAGGAAGCAGTAACACTAAACTGGCCAACGGTTCGGTTCCGGAGCAAGCTCTGACCTACGGTGGTCCTACGACATCTCTCTTACCCGACCCTTCTTCACTGCGCCATGCATCGCCAGAGACAGCGTGTTCGGAACCTCCAGCCCCACCTGACGAGTCAGCGTACAGTGAAAGGTTTGCTCTGCATTATATAATTAAATATGAGCGTTTTTTAGTCATGAGCGTTTTCATTCTCTATGCAGCCCAAGCACTTCTCCACTTCCTAGTAACAAAGTCAGCTCACAACATGAAGCCAAAGGCTTGGCAAACTCTGAATCTGGAGAATCTGAAGAGTGCCACAATGAGGCACCCGCGCAGCAAGTGGACGATTTGGGATGTTTTTACGTGAGGTGTACTTCGCTGGATGTTACCATAACCATTTTTATGAATGCCTTGTTTCAGGATCAGCAGGTATACGAAGGATGCCAGCTTTCTCTTGCGGATAGTCTGCTGCTGGTAATGGGGTTTATCTTGCGTCACAAGGTGACAAAGGAGGCTGCACAGACCTTTCTTCAGGTCATACAAGGACATCTACCCCGAGGAAAAGCGTACCCAGCTACGAAGTACATATTCAAAAAGTATTTTGAGTTTTGCGCAAAGACACCAAACCTCCATTGAGGTCTGATTACTGTCCGATTACTGCGACTGTGGCCAATACCTCAGTGACAAAATGGGAAGTTATGTTTGCAGTGAGTGTGGCAGATCTTCGGACACTCAAGACCGTCTGAAAGAAGGTCACTACTTCCTGGCATTTGACTTGGAAAGCCAGCTTACGGAGATACTAAAAAAGTTTGAAGCGTCCCTTCTGGAGTCTTCACTCAGCATGATAATGAAGGACATGCACCAGAGCCTGGCTTACAACAGCTTACTACTTGGGAAAAACCACGTAACACTCACTTTCAACACTGACAGTGTCCAAGTTTTTGAGTCGTCAAAATATTCCATCTGGCCTATCGCAGTACAGATTAATGCGTTACCATTCAAGGCCAAGCTCTTGCACCCTGCTGTGGCCGGGTTGTGGTTCGGGAAGACAAAGCCGACGTTCAAAGTGTTTTTCAACCCCTTTGTCAAGACAATTAACCGGTTACCATCAGAAAGTATCAAGTGGTCAAATTCAGAAGGAAAAGTTCTCACTAGAACATTTCCAGGTCCATGCACAGTGGACAGTGTAGCAAGAGCCTCGATGGTAAACATGCACCAGTTCAACGGAAGCTTTGGATGACTCTGGTGTTTTCAAGTTGGAGAGTTCGTTGCAAAAGGGAACGGACACACAAGGGCATACCCTATAACAGATCGTGTACGTGTGCTACGCACTTCTGCTGTCATCTACAAAGGTGGTGTGAAAGCGAGGCAAACGAAGGAGCACTACCGTGGGACCCTTGGTCCCAGTGTACTTTTCCTGTTAATGTGTTTTGACACCTGGGCCATTCCAGCCGAAACCGGCTAGACGTGTAGCTCTACCCTCTTATATTTCGCTGAAAATAAAATTGTATGCATTCCCCTATGGGCGTGTATGTAGGATATGAAATTTTTTTCTCAAGATTATGTTTTCGTGAGCATTGGTGGCGCCTCAAACTTGGCCCAAACATGAAAAAGTGTTGCCCGTGCCGCGCCTTCTCACACATACAAACAGCATTTCTGCGCTTTCTTTGTCTGGTGCTAAAGAGGAAGGGTCCATTTAGCTTCCCGAAGAGCATATGGAACGAGAATAAATCCAGTGACGTCGTAAGAGCTCAAGAACGGAGCGCATTTAGGGCCAAATTTACGATAAATTTTTGGAAAGTTAGCATTCTCTAACGAGCCCGAGATCATTTATACTCATAAACTACTGTATGGAGATTCGCTTTGAAGCAGCCTTGTGTTCATTGCTTAACTAAGCAATCTACCATTCGTAAAAAATGACACTTTTCAGATAGTATTTTCACAGACCTGAGGTCGTCTAGGAAGTGAAAGAAGTCGTGCCATTTGTAGGACAGATCCTCTCCTATAATATAATGAAAATCTACAGATGGATTTTTCCTCATTAAAAAAATCGTCACCATACTCCGCTGCAGCTCATTCGTTAGTTGAGGTCTTCTAGGAAGTAAAATAAATGTGCCTTTGTGGAAGACACCATCTCTCATAACATTTTGAAAGTGTACATGTGTATTTTTCTTAAGCGAGAAAAAAGGTACCATATCACACTTTGAAGGAAGTTCGCCTTCTACTGTTAGTTCTACCTCGAGTACTCACAGCCGCCTCTTCGTGGCAGCTTCGTCGTCGTTTTTGGTTGCCTGACTGTCTGAGTCATGACAATGTTACGGTACACACCATTCGTCACTCGTTTATTGAACAATGTTCGATAGCTGTACTACTTCTCTGATGGCGCACCGCGAGAGAAAAATAGAATATACACTTGATAACCTTTGCCTCCACAAGCATGACTTTAGCATGCTCGTAGCACATTTTTGCCTCATCCCATGGTAAAGGGCAAGTGGCAGTACAGTTTAACGTCGGCAGCTATAGGGCTAGCTTGCAGCGCCCCTATTGAATGCAGAGAATTCTGACACCAGAACAGCTGTTTCTCTGCAAGGGTGAAAAAAAAAAAGAAAGAAAAAAGGTAGAAGAGAGTGCATGCGTTGTGGCTCACCGCCGAGGACTTGCGGTCGGAGAAGAAAATACTGAACGTGAAGAACAATGAAGCGTGTTCCATCCAAGGCACCAGGAGGTACTGTTACTTTGAGCCTATATCTTCTGTTCACGTGTATGCAGCGAAAACGTCTACTTCGAAAGAAACAAAGACAGTGCGCGTACAGCTACATTTTTTCCATTTTTTTTTACTTTCTGTTGTGGGAGAAGTGCCCGCGAGACCACAAGAAATTGTGTCCAAAGACTTAGTTGCGTTCGGACGTGTTCTGAGTCTATAGTTCAGCTGGCGCAGTAAGATCCAACGCAAACAGTGGACGAAAAGTGATGATAATGGTACCTCACAGAGTGGTGCAAATGCGCTCACGAAGTTTTTCCCGTTTAAATTAAGAATCAACGGCGAGGCATTTCACCACTACCACCACCACCCACCCGTTTAAGAATAAATACGCCAGCAGATTCTTAATATGTTGTAGGAGATGGTCTGTTCTTGAAGTGGTGTGATTTTTTTTCACTTCCCAGACGACTTCAGCTATCTGGAAGCAATCATAAATGACGACGAATCTGTTACGAAGCAGCGACTGTGAGTGTTAAGTTGGGAGAACTTGGCAGAACAGCAGAAGGCGAAATTCGTCCAAGAAGTGGTAATGGTACCTTACAGACGGGATGCAAGTGCGCTGACGAATCTTTGTTGTTGTTCTTTTTTTTTTTTTTTGCTCGTGTAAGAGCACACACATCTGTAGATTTTCAAAATGGTAAAGGAGATGGTTTCTTTTAATACAAGGGTGTCGCAAAGGATCACTTTTTACTTCCTAGACGACATCAACTAATAATGTGCTGCAGCGCCAGTATGGTGAGGGAAAAAAATATTGTTTCTCTTTAAGGAAAATTACACCTGTAGATTTTTCAATATGTTAGAGGGGACAATTTGTTCTACAAATGACACTATTTGTTTCACTTCCCAGACGACCACAAATATGTGAAAATACTATCTGAAAGGTGTCACTTTTTGCGAACTGTCGATATTCTCGGCCGCTTAGTTAGACAATGAATATAGATCAGCTTCATATTTTTATGTGAAGCTAATCTCCGTACAGTAGTTTATGAGCATACATAATTTCAGGATCCTGCGAGAATGCTAATTTGCCGAAAATCAATCGTAAACTTGGCCCAGAGCGCCCTCTGTTCTTAATCTCTCACCACGTCACCAGATTTATTCTCGTTCCATATGCACGTCGGGAAGATAGATCGACCCTTCCCCTCTAACACCAGGCAAAGAAAGTGCAGAAATGCCGTCTCTATGTGTCAGAAAGACGCGCGGAACGGACAACACTTTTTCATCTTTGGGCCAAGTTCGAGGCTCCCCCAATGCTCAAGAAAACAAAATCTCGAAAAAAAAGTCTATATCCTACAAACGCACCCCTAAGGAAATACATACAATTTTTTTCAGCAAAATCAAGAGGGTCGAGCTACAATTCTGGTTGGTTTCGGCTGGAATAGCCCACCTGCAAGAATGTTTTAGTCGACTACATACACACTGTCTGCCTAGGTGTAGCCAAGACAACAACAGTTATGTGGCTCACACAAGCATCTGAGCGATATTACTTGAAAGGCAAACTCAGTGAGTTGAACGGACGCATTTTGAACATCAAAAGCATCTCCGAGTGAGTCTTCTGCCACGTGCAATATCTGACTACAACATGTGGAAGGCGTCTGAATGGAGAGCATGGTTACTCTTTTATTCTGTACCTGTACTGACGGACCTACTACCCCGAAGATACTTGAAAAACTGGAAGAAGTTAGTTACAGTGATGCACAAGCTGCTCTCGGCCAGTGTTAACATAGAAAAACCTGACAAAATTCAAGATGACATCATTTTATTGTTTTATTACGAAGGTATCTAACACTCTACGGCATACAAAACATGAGCTACAACATGCACCTATTGACACACTTGGTATTATGGGTCAAGAATTGGGGACCTCTGTGGGCCTACTTACATTTTCCGTTTGAACATTTTAATGGTGTACTAACGATGATGTGGGGCACGGAACGATACACATGGGGTCGCAGATAGCGTACGGCTTAAGCATTTGGATGCACTACCAGCATTCTGTCGAAATCGAGCCGTATTCAGGGTTCACGCGGCGCGTTTGTTGTGGCAGTCGTTTCTTGCCGGTAGCAGTTTACAAGGTGCACATTGGAGCAACGACTCCATCAGCTTCATAGGCAAAAGAACGGTTGGCCAT
Organism: Ornithodoros turicata; assembly: GCF_037126465.1. Lineage (NCBI taxonomy): Eukaryota > Metazoa > Arthropoda > Arachnida > Ixodida > Argasidae > Ornithodoros > Ornithodoros turicata. The sequence continues at coordinate 1,721,416 of NW_026999295.1, forward strand.
TCTAATTCTGCAGCTCTTGTCCTAGAAGTGTTACCATGTCCACCAAAAGTTATGAGGTGCTTCACCAAGTTTTCGCTTAGAGGAATGCGGCTTGATTCAAAGACATGTGGGTCAAGCCATTGTAATTCTTTGATATTGACAAGGAACTACTAGGGTGTCATCCTGAAGGATGTATTTGCTTACTGTTTTAATTGTTCCGTCATCCCGTGTCCATGCAACAACGTTGTCCTCGTTGTGGCTCAGATGCCATCAAGAAGCATTATTGTAAGCGCTTTGCTTGGAGAAATGGGAAGTTTACAGGTAAATTCCTGCAGTGAAATCATGTGTAAATGCGTCACAATGAATGATAATAGTACATTGTTCGCTTGCCCTTTGACAGTTAAAATTGAGTGTTGGTAGCGAACTCGGCTCTCGCTGTTGCTCTGCGAGTTGCTCCGTCAGTCCATGTGTCCATAGCTGTAACTGTAATTGTAATATGTGTTTATATAACATGCTCAAGCGAAAGTTTCTGTTATCTGCCTTTACTGGTGAACGATTTCTAATTGGGGTTAGATGGGTGAGATTCAGCGAACTGGTAGAGAAGTATGAAGGGAGTTGCCTCAGGACAGGAACCGCTGTTATTTCGAACAGAGACTGCTCTTCTTCTGGGCAAGTTCCTCATCAGTGGCATGGTATTTATAAAAGGTTAGGTGCGACGTGTTAAAGGTTCATGCGAATTGTGGGTCAGCAGCCCGGAGGGAAGAAAGGGTCCGTACGGGCTTCTACGGCCGGAGTGAATGGCCGTTTTGTTAGAGTGTGGAGGGATTATGTGAATGAAGTGATTTTCGCTCCTGACCGGTTACAGAAATGGGAGGTTAACGAACACGAGGACGAAACGGGACAACAGGCAGGAATTGGCAATCATTCCGAAAGATAAGGAGGTTATTGGTTACGTGGGGAAAATTTCAGAGCGAGCAAAGCATTTTTTTAACAAGATATATATTTGTAATACAAAGTTGTGGCATGCAATAAAGAAAGCAAAACAGGTGATAAAGGGGATAGAACAGAAGGGGATAGGGGATAGGGATAGGGGGGGGGTCTGAACATATTTTATTTGTGAAGTGTTTCTAGGGTGCCTTGTGATTTGTTGATACCGAAAGGGTGAAGAGCGTTGAACTTGTATATGAGATTAGACTCCCTATCACGTCTGTCACGTGTGGATCTGAACCCAGTTTCTAGAATATATAGTTTAATGTTGTCAAAATTGTGACCAAGTACGTTGAAGTGTTCGGTGACTGCTTTGGGGAGTTCGTTGATCGTGTCGGTTCTGCGTCCGGTAAGGCGGTTGTTCGTTTGTTGGCCGGTTTCACCAATGTAGAATCAATCAGAGTAGTCGCCGCATTCAATGCAGTATATGACATTCAAGCTTGTGCATGTGAATGCGTGGTTAACTAGATGGGTGTAATTGCTCGCAGTGCTTTTGATGGAGTTAGCGTGTTGAACTTGCTTGCATGTTTTGCAGCGCGGGAGGTTGCAGGGGCGTGTTCCAGTGTATTGGGTGTTCGTTTTGCTGATTTTGGCATTGACCAAGGATTGGGTTTTTTGCGTGTCGGTATGGGGGGGGGGGTCACCTGTATTGAATGGGTGAATATATGGCTAAGTCGGTGACTGCTTTGGAGGAGGGGCTCGTGCTTCCGTAGAATGGCTTTGATGTTTGGAAGTGCGTTGGAATATCTTGTGATGAAGCTTATTTGACACGCGTCAGGATCTTTTCGGTGTTCCAAAGCCTCGTTTCGATCGAGTGTGAGTGCCTTGCGACGGAATTCGGTTAGGAGGGAGTCTGAATAGTACCTTTGGGCAAGTGTGCTGTAGAGTTTGTCAAGCTTCTCAGCGTAATCTGTGTCGTTTGAACAAATTCTGCGCAGTCTTACACTCTGCCCATTAGGAATTCCAACCTTACAGTGACGCGGGTGGTAACTCTTGAAGTGAAGGTATTGTTGTTTGTCAGTTGGCTTTTTGTACGGGGTTGTGGTGAGGTTGCCGTTGTCTAGTGATATTGTGGTGTCGAGAAAGTTGATTGAGTGAGTTGAGTGTTGTGATGTGGACTTTATAGTGCTATGCGCGGTGTTCAGTAGATCTACGAACTTTTGAAATTCATGTTCCCCGTGTTCCCATATTATAAGTATATCATCGGTGTATCTAAGGTACATAGTGGGTTTTAATGCAAGCGCGCTAAGAAATTTGTTTTCTAGGAACCCCATGAAGATATTTGCGTACGTGGGTGCAACAGGTGGGCCCATTCTTGTACCGTGTACTTGTAGGTAGTATTCGCCATTGAACTCAAAGTAGTTCAGTTTAAGGACCAAGTCCATTAGAGCGAGGATGGTTTCCGTGCATTTTCTGGTGTCTGTTGTAGACAGGGTATTTCAGAGGGCTGTGATTCGGTCGTTGTGTGAGATGTTCATAACCTTTCAATACTTTGTACTTTCAATTTCGTACTTTCAATACTTTCACTACTTTCAATACCATTTTTGTGGCAGCGGGACTGCAGCGTGCACATCACGTCTAATCGTATGTTTTGAACCACAGATTCACGCCTTATCAGCCCAAAGATTTCCAAGCCAAGTGGGACCACACGTGGAAATTCTACCTCTGCAGACAATCCACCGGGAAGAACTACGTCACTCATCTACTTCCGTCCAAAACGCATAAAGGAGCCGCTCGACGTTGGCGATGTCTTATTTGTGGCAGCGGGACTGCAGCGTGAACATCACGTCTAATCGTCTGTTTTGAACAACAGGTTGGTTGTTTACATCCACTGGTCTTTTGTCACATTGTCCTGCTGCCGTTGAGTTGTGCTTTTTTACATGTACCTTGTAGGACTTTACTCGACTCGATGTGATCATGAGCAATGTGGATCAGTTGAAAGGAATTCACAAAGCTATAGCTGATTTGACAGACCAGTTCAGTCAGCTTTCTAAACATGTTACTGCAGAAATAAGCAATGTAAAAGGATTGCTGGAAAAGGAACTCGCCGAAATACCAACCTCTGTTCAGTACATGAGCGATAGTTTCGAAGAAATGAAAGCCACCTTCAAAACAGTTCAAGAAGAAGCCGCAGCATTGAAAGTTGACGTAGGCTGCGTGAAAAGTAAAACTGCTGCCTTAGAATGTGAAGTTACTACGCTAAAGTCAGAACTTATTGCATTAAAGCAATATTCCAGAAAAAATAACGTTGAAATAAGAAATTTTCCGCTGAAACCAAATGAGAACTGTGCCGATGTGGTTTGTGAAATTGCCAGTAAGCTTGGTGTTACACTAGCACCGACAGCAATCGAAGTCTCACATCGTGTACCACCAAAAGATCCTTCAAGGTTAAACATAGTAGCGCGCTTTTTCTCACGGCAAATACGTGATCTAATGGTGTCAGCCTCAAGGAGGAAACGTCTTACAACAGCCGAATTTGGATATCAGCATACCGATCCCATCTTTGTTAAAGGGAGACTTCGCAACAAACACAAAATATAAAAGCTGAATGTTGTGGTTGGGGCATAATGCCCCACTGATACCTTCCCTAAACTTTGCTTTCCTCCAACGGTTTGTATTACGTCAGAATATGAAGCATTTGGAATCGAAACCAAGTTGCGGAGAGAAGGGCGAGAGGAGTTCGCTTTCTCAGTGCTCCTCCAGCTGAGGCCGTGACGTCATACTGCACCCTCCGCGGCATTGAGTCTGCTTGTTCGTGCGAGTTCCGCTGTTCTGCTTGTGCGACGTGCTGCATTAAAGTGGGCAATAATGGAGTCATTTAGCGCATCAGACTATGACTCCGCAAGCGACAGTGATGACCGAAGCAACTTCTACGTGAATGACAATGTCTGCGTGCGGCGCGTCTTTTACGCGGACGCGGAGTCGCCGTTTTCCACAGATCCGCGTCCGCCTTCGAACGCGGTCAGCGAATATGCGGATTCCTCGTCCGACATGTCCGATCGCTCGGACACAGCCACGTGGTATGGAATCTGAGCTGAATGCTCATTTGGATTGCAGCATAACCCGCTTTTTCGTTTTGCCTTTCCTTCTGGTGTACACACCACAGGTGTTCCTGCGGCCTGTGCCGTCCACAAGAACCCGACGAATATGGGTGCTGCCGGGAACTGGACGAGGTGACCGCGCTTATGAACGAAGAACCCTCGGACTGCATTACGCAGCATGAGCTGTTTCCTGTCATGTGTTTGTACAGGAGACAGCTCGAGGTGCGCAGCAGGTTCCTCAGACGTGAGGCCCCCTTGTACATGGAGCGTAGCGGCGACCGCGACGATCACAGGTTTTCCACCAAGCATGGACTCTAAAAGCAGGGGAGAAAAAAAAAAGAAAGGAAGGAAGCTGACATTTCGAAGCGTATCTAATTATTCCTAGCTGTGAGCTTAGAAACAGTGAACTGTTTGTGTTCGCATAAACCAACTGTTAGGGCATCGCTACTACTGAAACGCGTCCAAATGGAGCAAAAAACCTTTGAAGTAATCTTGAAGGTACTAGTTAAAGAAGTCTAATCCACCCAGGCACAACAA